>NW_028283442.1:0-80349 GCF_059441005.1 Hippichthys cyanospilos
TTAAGAGGACTACATTCATTATTTCAGCTGAAAAATGCTTAGTTTTTGATTTATAGTCAACATTAATGAAATGTCCCCAACAGCGTTTTCAGCCCGAGTGGAGCACATTTTGACTGTTTTTTTAAAAACATCATTGTACATTGAAATTTCTGCTTGCGTAAGCTTTAGAAGCAAGAATTAAGAGGACTACATTCATTATTTCAGCTGAAAAATGCTTAGTTTATGATTTATAGTCAACATTAATGAAATGTCCCCAACAGCGTTTTCAGCCTGAGTGGAGCACATTTTGACTGTTTTTTTAAAAACATCATTGTACATTGAAATTTCTGCTTGCGTATGCTTTAGAAGCAAGAATTAAGAGGACTACATTCATTATTTCAGCTGAAAAATGCTTAGTTTTTGATTTATAGTCAACATTAATGAAATGTCCCCAACAGCGTTTTCAGCCCTGAGTGGAGCACATTTTGACTGTTTTTTTAAAAACATCATTGTACATTGAAATTTCTGCTTGCGTATGCTTTAGAAGCAAGAATTAAGAGGACTACATTCATTATTTCAGCTGAAAAATGCTTAGTTTATGATTTATAGTCAACATTAATGAAATGTTCCCAAACAGCGTTTTCAGCCCGAGTGGAGCACATTTTGACTGTTTTTTTAAAAACATCATTGTACATTGAAATTTCTGCTTGCGTATGCTTTAGAAGCAAGAATTAAGAGGACTACATTCATTATTTCAGCTGAAAAATGCTTAGTTTATGATTTATAGTCAACATTAATGAAATGTCCCAAACAAGCGTTTTCAGCCCGAGTGGAGCACATTTTGACTGTTTTTTTAAAAACATCATTGTACATTGAAATTTCTGCTTGCGTATGCTTTAGAAGCAAGAATTAAGAGGACTACATTCATTATTTCAGCTGAAAAATGCTTAGTTTATGATTTATAGTCAACATTAATGAAATGTCCCCAACAGCGTTTTCAGCCCGAGTGGAGCACATTTTGACTGTTTTTTTTAAAACATCATTGTACATTGAAATTTCTGCTTGCGTATGCTTTAGAAGCAAGAATTAAGAGGACTACATTCATTATTTCAGCTGAAAAATGCTTAGTTTTTGATTTATAGTCAACATTAATGAAATGTCCCCAACAGCGTTTTCAGCCCGAGTGGAGCACATTTTGACTGTTTTTTTTAAAAACATCATTGTACATTGAAATTTCTGCTTGCGTATGCTTTAGAAGCAAGAATTAAGAGGACTACATTCATTATTTCAGCTGAAAAATGCTTAGTTTATGAATTATAGTCAACATTAATGAAATGTTCCAAACAAGCGTTTTCAGCCCGAGTGGAGCACATTTTGACCGTTTTTTTAAAAACATCATTGTACATTGAAATTTCTGCTTGCGTATGCTGTAGAAGCAAGAATTAAGAGGACTACATTCATTATTTCAGCTGAAAAATGCTTAGTTTATGATTTATAGTCAACATTAATGTAATGTCCCAAACAAGCGTTTTCAGCCCGAGTGGAGCACATTTTGACTGTTTTTTTAAAAACATCATTGTACACTGAAATTTCTGCTTGCGTATGCTTTAGAAGCAAGAATTAAGAGGACTACATTCATTATTTAAGCTGAAAAATGCTTAGTTTATGATTTATAGTCAACATTAATGAAATGTCCCCAACAGCGTTTTCAGCCTGAGTGGAGCACATTTTGACTGTTTTTTTAAAAACATCATTGTACATTGAAATTTCTGCTTGCGTATGCTTTAGAAGCAAGAATTAAGAGGACTACATTCATTATTTCAGCTGAAAAATGCTTAGTTTTTGATTTATAGTCAACATTAATGAAATGTCCCCAACAGCGTTTTCAGCCCGAGTGGAGCACATTTTGACTGTTTTTTTTAAAAACATCATTGTACATTGAAATTTCTGCTTGCGTATGCTTTAGAAGCAAGAATTAAGAGGACTACATTCATTATTTCAGCTGAAAAATGCTTAGTTTATGATTTATAGTCAACATTAATGAAATGTCCCCAACAGCGTTTTCAGCCCGAGTGGAGCACATTTTGACTGTTTTTTTAAAAACATCATTGTACATTGAAATTTCTGCTTGCGTATGCTTTAGAAGCAAGAATTAAGAGGACTACATTCATTATTTAAGCTGAAAAATGCTTAGTTTTTGATTTATAGTCAACATTAATGAAATGTCCCCAACAGCGTTTTCAGCCCGAGTGGAGCACATTTTGACCGTTTTTTTAAAAACATCATTGTACATTGAAATTTCTGCTTGCGTATGCTTGAGAAGCAAGAATTAAGAGGACTACATTCATTATTTAAGCTGAAAAATGCTTAGTTTATGATTTATAGTCAACATTAATGAAATGTCCCCAACAGCGTTTTCAGCCTGAGTGGAGCACATTTTGACTGTTTTTTTAAAAACATCATTGTACATTGAAATTTCTGCTTGCGTATGCTTTAGAAGCAAGAATTAAGAGGACTACATTCATTATTTCAGCTGAAAAATGCTTAGTTTTTGATTTATAGTCAACATTAATGAAATGTCCCCAACAGCGTTTTCAGCCCGAGTGGAGCACATTTTGACTGTTTTTTTTAAAAACATCATTGTACATTGAAATTTCTGCTTGCGTATGCTTTAGAAGCAAGAATTAAGAGGACTACATTCATTATTTCAGCTGAAAAATGCTTAGTTTATGAATTATAGTCAACATTAATGAAATGTCCCCAACAGCGTTTTCAGCCCGAGTGGAGCACATTTTGACTGTTTTTTTAAAAACATCATTGTACATTGAAATTTCTGCTTGCGTATGCTTTAGAAGCAAGAATTAAGAGGACTACATTCATTCTTTCAGCTGAAAAATGCTTAGTTTTTGATTTATAGTCAACATTAATGAAATGTCCCCAACAGCGTTTTCAGCCCGAGTGGAGCACATTTTGACCGTTTTTTTAAAAACATCATTGTACATTGAAATTTCTGTTTGCGTATGCTTTAGAAGCAAGAATTAAGAGGACTACATTCATTATTTCAGCTGAAAAATGCTTAGTTTATGATTTATAGTCAACATTAATGTAATGTCCCAAACAAGCGTTTTCAGCCCGAGTGGAGCACATTTTGACTGTTTTTTGAAAACATCATTGTACATTGAAATTTCTGCTTGCGTATGCTTTAGAAGCAAGAATTAAGAGGACTACATTCATTATTTCAGCTGAAAAATGCTTAGTTTATGATTTATAGTCAACATTAATGAAATGTTCCAAACAAGCGTTTTCAGCCCGAGTGGAGCACATTTTGACCGTTTTTTTAAAAACATCATTGTACATTGAAATTTCTGTTTGCGTATGCTTTAGAAGCAAGAATTAAGAGGACTACATTCATTATTTCAGCTGAAAAATGCTTAGTTTATGATTTATAGTCAACATTAATGTAATGTCCCAAACAAGCGTTTTCAGCCCGAGTGGAGCACATTTTGACCGTTTTTTTAAAAACATCATTGTACATTGAAATTTCTGTTTGCGTATGCTTTAGAAGCAAGAATTAAGAGGACTACATTCATTATTTCAGCTGAAAAATGCTTAGTTTATGATTTATAGTCAACATTAATGTAATGTCCCAAACAAGCGTTTTCAGCCCGAGTGGAGCACATTTTGACTGTTTTTTTGAAAACATCATTGTACATTGAAATTTCTGCTTGCGTATGCTTTAGAAGCAAGAATTAAGAGGACTACATTCATTATTTCAGCTGAAAAATGCTTAGTTTATGATTTATAGTCAACATTATTGAAATGTTCCAAACAAGCGTTTTCAGCCCGAGTGGAGCACATTTTGACCGTTTTTTTAAAAACATCATTGTACATTGAAATTTCTGCTTGCGTATGCTGTAGAAGCAAGACTTAAGTGGACTACATTCATTATTTCAGCTGAAAAATGCTTAGTTTATGATTTATAGTCAACATTAATGTAATGTCCCAAACAAGCGTTTTCAGCCCGAGTGGAGCACATTTTGACTGTTTTTTTAAAAACATCATTGTACATTGAAATTTCTGCTTGCGTATGCTTTAGAAGCAAGAATTAAGAGGACTACATTCATTATTTCAGCTGAAAAATGCTTAGTTTATGATTTATAGTCAACATTAATGAAATGTCCCCAACAGCGTTTTCAGCCCGAGTGGAGCACATTTTGACTGTTTTTTTTAAAACATCATTGTACATTGAAATTTCTGCTTGCGTATGCTTTAGAAGCAAGAATTAAGAGGACTACATTCATTATTTCAGCTGAAAAATGCTTAGTTTTTGATTTATAGTCAACATTAATGAAATGTCCCCAACAGCGTTTTCAGCCCGAGTGGAGCACATTTTGACTGTTTTTTTTAAAAACATCATTGTACATTGAAATTTCTGCTTGCGTATGCTTTAGAAGCAAGAATTAAGAGGACTACATTCATTATTTCAGCTGAAAAATGCTTAGTTTATGAATTATAGTCAACATTAATGAAATGTTCCAAACAAGCGTTTTCAGCCCGAGTGGAGCACATTTTGACCGTTTTTTTAAAAACATCATTGTACATTGAAATTTCTGCTTGCGTATGCTGTAGAAGCAAGAATTAAGAGGACTACATTCATTATTTCAGCTGAAAAATGCTTAGTTTATGATTTATAGTCAACATTAATGTAATGTCCCAAACAAGCGTTTTCAGCCCGAGTGGAGCACATTTTGACTGTTTTTTTAAAAACATCATTGTACACTGAAATTTCTGCTTGCGTATGCTTTAGAAGCAAGAATTAAGAGGACTACATTCATTATTTAAGCTGAAAAATGCTTAGTTTATGATTTATAGTCAACATTAATGAAATGTCCCCAACAGCGTTTTCAGCCTGAGTGGAGCACATTTTGACTGTTTTTTTAAAAACATCATTGTACATTGAAATTTCTGCTTGCGTATGCTTTAGAAGCAAGAATTAAGAGGACTACATTCATTATTTCAGCTGAAAAATGCTTAGTTTTTGATTTATAGTCAACATTAATGAAATGTCCCCAACAGCGTTTTCAGCCCGAGTGGAGCACATTTTGACTGTTTTTTTTAAAAACATCATTGTACATTGAAATTTCTGCTTGCGTATGCTTTAGAAGCAAGAATTAAGAGGACTACATTCATTATTTCAGCTGAAAAATGCTTAGTTTATGATTTATAGTCAACATTAATGAAATGTCCCCAACAGCGTTTTCAGCCCGAGTGGAGCACATTTTGACTGTTTTTTTAAAAACATCATTGTACATTGAAATTTCTGCTTGCGTATGCTTTAGAAGCAAGAATTAAGAGGACTACATTCATTATTTAAGCTGAAAAATGCTTAGTTTTTGATTTATAGTCAACATTAATGAAATGTCCCCAACAGCGTTTTCAGCCCGAGTGGAGCACATTTTGACCGTTTTTTTAAAAACATCATTGTACATTGAAATTTCTGCTTGCGTATGCTTGAGAAGCAAGAATTAAGAGGACTACATTCATTATTTAAGCTGAAAAATGCTTAGTTTATGATTTATAGTCAACATTAATGAAATGTCCCCAACAGCGTTTTCAGCCTGAGTGGAGCACATTTTGACTGTTTTTTTAAAAACATCATTGTACATTGAAATTTCTGCTTGCGTATGCTTTAGAAGCAAGAATTAAGAGGACTACATTCATTATTTCAGCTGAAAAATGCTTAGTTTTTGATTTATAGTCAACATTAATGAAATGTCCCCAACAGCGTTTTCAGCCCGAGTGGAGCACATTTTGACTGTTTTTTTTAAAAACATCATTGTACATTGAAATTTCTGCTTGCGTATGCTTTAGAAGCAAGAATTAAGAGGACTACATTCATTATTTCAGCTGAAAAATGCTTAGTTTATGAATTATAGTCAACATTAATGAAATGTCCCCAACAGCGTTTTCAGCCCGAGTGGAGCACATTTTGACTGTTTTTTTAAAAACATCATTGTACATTGAAATTTCTGCTTGCGTATGCTTTAGAAGCAAGAATTAAGAGGACTACATTCATTCTTTCAGCTGAAAAATGCTTAGTTTTTGATTTATAGTCAACATTAATGAAATGTCCCCAACAGCGTTTTCAGCCCGAGTGGAGCACATTTTGACCGTTTTTTTAAAAACATCATTGTACATTGAAATTTCTGTTTGCGTATGCTTTAGAAGCAAGAATTAAGAGGACTACATTCATTATTTCAGCTGAAAAATGCTTAGTTTATGATTTATAGTCAACATTAATGTAATGTCCCAAACAAGCGTTTTCAGCCCGAGTGGAGCACATTTTGACTGTTTTTTGAAAACATCATTGTACATTGAAATTTCTGCTTGCGTATGCTTTAGAAGCAAGAATTAAGAGGACTACATTCATTATTTCAGCTGAAAAATGCTTAGTTTATGATTTATAGTCAACATTAATGAAATGTTCCAAACAAGCGTTTTCAGCCCGAGTGGAGCACATTTTGACCGTTTTTTTAAAAACATCATTGTACATTGAAATTTCTGTTTGCGTATGCTTTAGAAGCAAGAATTAAGAGGACTACATTCATTATTTCAGCTGAAAAATGCTTAGTTTATGATTTATAGTCAACATTAATGTAATGTCCCAAACAAGCGTTTTCAGCCCGAGTGGAGCACATTTTGACCGTTTTTTTAAAAACATCATTGTACATTGAAATTTCTGTTTGCGTATGCTTTAGAAGCAAGAATTAAGAGGACTACATTCATTATTTCAGCTGAAAAATGCTTAGTTTATGATTTATAGTCAACATTAATGTAATGTCCCAAACAAGCGTTTTCAGCCCGAGTGGAGCACATTTTGACTGTTTTTTTGAAAACATCATTGTACATTGAAATTTCTGCTTGCGTATGCTTTAGAAGCAAGAATTAAGAGGACTACATTCATTATTTCAGCTGAAAAATGCTTAGTTTATGATTTATAGTCAACATTATTGAAATGTTCCAAACAAGCGTTTTCAGCCCGAGTGGAGCACATTTTGACCGTTTTTTTAAAAACATCATTGTACATTGAAATTTCTGCTTGCGTATGCTGTAGAAGCAAGACTTAAGTGGACTACATTCATTATTTCAGCTGAAAAATGCTTAGTTTATGATTTATAGTCAACATTAATGTAATGTCCCAAACAAGCGTTTTCAGCCCGAGTGGAGCACATTTTGACTGTTTTTTTAAAAACATCATTGTACATTGAAATTTCTGCTTGCGTATGCTTTAGAAGCAAGAATTAAGAGGACTACATTCATTATTTCAGCTGAAAAATGCTTAGTTTATGATTTATGTCAACATTAATGAAATGTCCCCAACAGCGTTTTCAGCCTGAGTGGAGCACATTTTGACTGTTTTTTTAAAAACATCATTGTACATTGAAATTTCTGCTTGCGTATGCTTTAGAAGCAAGAATTAAGAGGACTACATTCATTATTTCAGCTGAAAAATGCTTAGTTTATGATTTATAGTCAACATTAAAGAAATGTCCCCAACAGCGTTTTCAGCCCGAGTGGAGCACATTTTGACTGTTTTTTTAAAAACATCATTGTACATTGAAATTTCTGCTTGCGTATGCTTTAGAAGCTAGAATTAAGAGGACTACATTCATTATTTCAGCTGAAAAATGCTTAGTTTATGATTTATAGTCAACATTAATGAAATGTTCCAAACAAGCGTTTTCAGCCCGAGTGGAGCACATTTTGACCGTTTTTTTAAAAACATCATTGTACATTGAAATTTCTGCTTGCGTATGCTGTAGAAAAAAGAATTAAGAGGACTACATTCATTATTTCAGCTGAAAAATGCTTAGTTTTTGATTTATAGTCAACATTAATGAAATGTCCCCAACAGCGTTTTCAGCCCGAGTGGAGCACATTTTGACTGTTTTTTTTAAAAACATCATTGTACATTGAAATTTCTGCTTGCGTATGCTTTAGAAGCAAGAATTAAGAGGACTACATTCATTATTTCAGCTGAAAAATGCTTAGTTTTTGATTTATAGTCAACATTAATGAAATGTCCCCAACAGCGTTTTCAGCCCGAGTGGAGCACATTTTGACTGTTTTTTTTAAAAACATCATTGTACATTGAAATTTCTGCTTGCGTATGCTTTAGAAGCAAGAATTAAGAGGACTACATTCATTATTTCAGCTGAAAAATGCTTAGTTTATGAATTATAGTCAACATTAATGAAATGTCCCCAACAGCGTTTTCAGCCCGAGTGGAGCACATTTTGACTGTTTTTTTAAAAACATCATTGTACATTGAAATTTCTGCTTGCGTATGCTTTAGAAGCAAGAATTAAGAGGACTACATTCATTATTTCAGCTGAAAAATGCTTAGTTTTTGATTTATAGTCAACATTAATGAAATGTCCCCAACAGCGTTTTCAGCCCGAGTGGAGCACATTTTGACCGTTTTTTTAAAAACATCATTGTACATTGAAATTTCTGTTTGCGTATGCTTTAGAAGCAAGAATTAAGAGGACTACATTCATTATTTCAGCTGAAAAATGCTTAGTTTATGATTTATAGTCAACATTAATGTAATGTCCCAAACAAGCGTTTTCAGCCCGAGTGGAGCACATTTTGACTGTTTTTTGAAAACATCATTGTACATTGAAATTTCTGCTTGCGTATGCTTTAGAAGCAAGAATTAAGAGAACTACATTCATTATTTCAGCTGAAAAATGCTTAGTTTATGATTTATAGTCAACATTAATGAAATGTTCCAATCAAGCGTTTTCAGCCCGAGTGGAGCACATTTTGACCGTTTTTTTAAAAACATCATTGTACATTGAAATTTCTGTTTGCGTATGCTTTAGAAGCAAGAATTAAGAGGACTACATTCATTATTTCAGCTGAAAAATGCTTAGTTTATGATTTATAGTCAACATTAATGTAATGTCCCAAACAAGCGTTTTCAGCCCGAGTGGAGCACATTTTGACCGTTTTTTTAAAAACATCATTGTACATTGAAATTTCTGTTTGCGTATGCTTTAGAAGCAAGAATTAAGAGGACTACATTCATTATTTCAGCTGAAAAATGCTTAGTTTATGATTTATAGTCAACATTAATGTAATGTCCCAAACAAGCGTTTTCAGCCCGAGTGGAGCACATTTTGACTGTTTTTTTGAAAACATCATTGTACATTGAAATTTCTGCTTGCGTATGCTTTAGAAGCAAGAATTAAGAGGACTACATTCATTATTTCAGCTGAAAAATGCTTAGTTTATGATTTATAGTCAACATTATTGAAATGTTCCAAACAAGCGTTTTCAGCCCGAGTGGAGCACATTTTGACCGTTTTTTTAAAAACATCATTGTACATTGAAATTTCTGCTTGCGTATGCTGTAGAAGCAAGACTTAAGTGGACTACATTCATTATTTCAGCTGAAAAATGCTTAGTTTATGATTTATAGTCAACATTAATGTAATGTCCCAAACAAGCGTTTTCAGCCCGAGTGGAGCACATTTTGACTGTTTTTTTAAAAACATCATTGTACATTGAAATTTCTGCTTGCGTATGCTTTAGAAGCAAGAATTAAGAGGACTACATTCATTATTTCAGCTGAAAAATGCTTAGTTTATGATTTATGTCAACATTAATGAAATGTCCCCAACAGCGTTTTCAGCCTGAGTGGAGCACATTTTGACTGTTTTTTTAAAAACATCATTGTACATTGAAATTTCTGCTTGCGTATGCTTTAGAAGCAAGAATTAAGAGGACTACATTCATTATTTCAGCTGAAAAATGCTTAGTTTATGATTTATAGTCAACATTAAAGAAATGTCCCCAACAGCGTTTTCAGCCCGAGTGGAGCACATTTTGACTGTTTTTTTAAAAACATCATTGTACATTGAAATTTCTGCTTGCGTATGCTTTAGAAGCTAGAATTAAGAGGACTACATTCATTATTTCAGCTGAAAAATGCTTAGTTTATGATTTATAGTCAACATTAATGAAATGTTCCAAACAAGCGTTTTCAGCCCGAGTGGAGCACATTTTGACCGTTTTTTTAAAAACATCATTGTACATTGAAATTTCTGCTTGCGTATGCTGTAGAAAAAAGAATTAAGAGGACTACATTCATTATTTCAGCTGAAAAATGCTTAGTTTTTGATTTATAGTCAACATTAATGAAATGTCCCCAACAGCGTTTTCAGCCCGAGTGGAGCACATTTTGACTGTTTTTTTTAAAAACATCATTGTACATTGAAATTTCTGCTTGTGTATGCTTTAGAAGCAAGAATTAAGAGGACTACATTCATTATTTCAGCTGAAAAATGCTTAGTTTATGATTTATAGTCAACATTAATGAAATGTTCCAAACAAGCGTTTTCAGCCCGAGTGGCGCACATTTTGACCATTTTTTTAAAAACATCATTGTACATTGAAATTTCTGCTTGCGTCTGCTTTAGAAGCAAGAATTAAGAGGACTACATTCATTATTTCAGCTGAAAAATGCTTAGTTTATGTTTTATAGTCAACATTAATGTAATGTCCCAAACAAGCGTTTTCAGCCCGAGTGGAGCACATTTTGACTGTTTTTTTAAAAACATCATTGTACATTGAAATTTCTGCTTGCGTATGCTTTAGAAGCAAGAATTAAGAGGACTACATTCATTATTTCAGCTGAAAAATGCTTAGTTTATGATTTATAGTCAACATTAATGAAATGTCCCCAACAGCGTTTTCAGCCTGAGTGGAGCACATTTTGACTGTTTTTTTAAAAACATCATTGTACATTGAAATTTCTGCTTGCGTATGCTTTAGAAGCAAGAATTAAGAGGACTACATTCATTATTTCAGCTGAAAAATGCTTAGTTTTTGATTTATAGTCAACATTAATGAAATGTCCCCAACAGCGTTTTCAGCCCGAGTGGAGCACTTTTTGACCATTTTTTTAAAAACATCATTGTACATTGAAATTTCTGCTTGCGTCTGCTTTAGAAGCAAGAATTAAGAGGACTACATTCATTATTTCAGCTGAAAAATGCTTAGTTTATGATTTATAGTCAACATTAATGTAATGTCCCAAACAAGCGTTTTCAGCCCGAGTGGAGCACATTTTGACTGTTTTTTTAAAAACATCATTGTACATTGAAATTTCTGCTTGCGTATGCTTTAGAAGCAAGAATTAAGAGGACTACATTCATTATTTCAGCTGAAAAATGCTTAGTTTATGATTTATAGTCAACATTAATGAAATGTCCCCAACAGCGTTTTCAGCCCGAGTGGAGCACATTTTGACTGTTTTTTTAAAAACATCATTGTACATTGAAATTTCTGCTTGCGTATGCTTTAGAAGCAAGAATTAAGAGGACTACATTCATTATTTCAGCTGAAAAATGCTTAGTTTATGATTTATAGTCAACATTAATGAAATGTCCCCAACAGCGTTTTCAGCCTGAGTGGAGCACATTTTGACTGTTTTTTTAAAAACATCATTGTACATTGAAATTTCTGCTTGCGTATGCTTTAGAAGCAAGAATTAAGAGGACTACATTCATTATTTCAGCTGAAAAATGCTTAGTTTTTGATTTATAGTCAACATTAATGAAATGTCCCCAACAGCGTTTTCAGCCCGAGTGGAGCACATTTTGACTGTTTTTTTAAAAACATCATTGTACATTGAAATTTCTGCTTGCGTAAGCTTTAGAAGCAAGAATTAAGAGGACTACATTCATTATTTCAGCTGAAAAATGCTTAGTTTATGATTTATAGTCAACATTAATGAAATGTCCCCAACAGCGTTTTCAGCCTGAGTGGAGCACATTTTGACCATTTTTTTAAAAACATCATTGTACATTGAAATTTCTGCTTGCGTCTGCTTTAGAAGCAAGAATTAAGAGGACTACATTCATTATTTCAGCTGAAAAATGCTTAGTTTATGATTTATAGTCAACATTAATGAAATGTTCCAAACAAGCGTTTTCAGCCCGAGTGGAGCACATTTTGACCGTTTTTTTAAAAACATCATTGTACATTGAAATTTCTGTTTGCGTATGCTTTAGAAGCAAGAATTAAGAGGACTACATTCATTATTTCAGCTGAAAAATGCTTAGTTTATGATTTATAGTCAACATTAATGTAATGTCCCAAACAAGCGTTTTCAGCCCGAGTGGAGCACATTTTGACCGTTTTTTTAAAGACATCATTGTACATTGAAATTTCTGTTTGCGTATGCTTTAGAAGCAAGAATTAAGAGGACTACATTCATTATTTCAGCTGAAAAATGCTTAGTTTATGATTTATAGTCAACATTAATGTAATGTCCCAAACAAGCGTTTTCAGCCCGAGTGGAGCACATTTTGACTGTTTTTTTGAAAACATCATTGTACATTGAAATTTCTGCTTGCGTATGCTTTAGAAGCAAGAATTAAGAGGACTACATTCATTATTTCAGCTGAAAAATGCTTAGTTTATGATTTATAGTCAACATTATTGAAATGTTCCAAACAAGCGTTTTCAGCCCGAGTGGAGCACATTTTGACCGTTTTTTTAAAAACATCATTGTACATTGAAATTTCTGCTTGCGTATGCTGTAGAAGCAAGACTTAAGTGGACTACATTCATTATTTCAGCTGAAAAATGCTTAGTTTATGATTTATAGTCAACATTAATGTAATGTCCCAAACAAGCGTTTTCAGCCCGAGTGGAGCACATTTTGACTGTTTT
This sequence comes from Hippichthys cyanospilos, assembly GCF_059441005.1. Lineage (NCBI taxonomy): Eukaryota > Metazoa > Chordata > Actinopteri > Syngnathiformes > Syngnathidae > Hippichthys > Hippichthys cyanospilos. The sequence continues at coordinate 12,727 of NW_028283442.1, forward strand.
TTTAAAAACATCATTGTACATTGAAATTTCTGCTTGCGTATGCTTTAGAAGCAAGAATTAAGAGGACTACATTCATTATTTCAGCTGAAAAATGCTTAGTTTATGATTTATGTCAACATTAATGAAATGTCCCCAACAGCGTTTTCAGCCTGAGTGGAGCACATTTTGACTGTTTTTTTAAAAACATCATTGTACATTGAAATTTCTGCTTGCGTATGCTTTAGAAGCAAGAATTAAGAGGACTACATTCATTATTTCAGCTGAAAAATGCTTAGTTTATGATTTATAGTCAACATTAAAGAAATGTCCCCAACAGCGTTTTCAGCCCGAGTGGAGCACATTTTGACTGTTTTTTTAAAAACATCATTGTACATTGAAATTTCTGCTTGCGTATGCTTTAGAAGCTAGAATTAAGAGGACTACATTCATTATTTCAGCTGAAAAATGCTTAGTTTATGATTTATAGTCAACATTAATGAAATGTTCCAAACAAGCGTTTTCAGCCCGAGTGGAGCACATTTTGACCGTTTTTTTAAAAACATCATTGTACATTGAAATTTCTGCTTGCGTATGCTGTAGAAAAAAGAATTAAGAGGACTACATTCATTATTTCAGCTGAAAAATGCTTAGTTTTTGATTTATAGTCAACATTAATGAAATGTCCCCAACAGCGTTTTCAGCCCGAGTGGAGCACATTTTGACTGTTTTTTTTAAAAACATCATTGTACATTGAAATTTCTGCTTGTGTATGCTTTAGAAGCAAGAATTAAGAGGACTACATTCATTATTTCAGCTGAAAAATGCTTAGTTTATGATTTATAGTCAACATTAATGAAATGTTCCAAACAAGCGTTTTCAGCCCGAGTGGCGCACATTTTGACCATTTTTTTAAAAACATCATTGTACATTGAAATTTCTGCTTGCGTCTGCTTTAGAAGCAAGAATTAAGAGGACTACATTCATTATTTCAGCTGAAAAATGCTTAGTTTATGTTTTATAGTCAACATTAATGTAATGTCCCAAACAAGCGTTTTCAGCCCGAGTGGAGCACATTTTGACTGTTTTTTTAAAAACATCATTGTACATTGAAATTTCTGCTTGCGTATGCTTTAGAAGCAAGAATTAAGAGGACTACATTCATTATTTCAGCTGAAAAATGCTTAGTTTATGATTTATAGTCAACATTAATGAAATGTCCCCAACAGCGTTTTCAGCCTGAGTGGAGCACATTTTGACTGTTTTTTTAAAAACATCATTGTACATTGAAATTTCTGCTTGCGTATGCTTTAGAAGCAAGAATTAAGAGGACTACATTCATTATTTCAGCTGAAAAATGCTTAGTTTTTGATTTATAGTCAACATTAATGAAATGTCCCCAACAGCGTTTTCAGCCCGAGTGGAGCACTTTTTGACCATTTTTTTAAAAACATCATTGTACATTGAAATTTCTGCTTGCGTCTGCTTTAGAAGCAAGAATTAAGAGGACTACATTCATTATTTCAGCTGAAAAATGCTTAGTTTATGATTTATAGTCAACATTAATGTAATGTCCCAAACAAGCGTTTTCAGCCCGAGTGGAGCACATTTTGACTGTTTTTTTAAAAACATCATTGTACATTGAAATTTCTGCTTGCGTATGCTTTAGAAGCAAGAATTAAGAGGACTACATTCATTATTTCAGCTGAAAAATGCTTAGTTTATGATTTATAGTCAACATTAATGAAATGTCCCCAACAGCGTTTTCAGCCCGAGTGGAGCACATTTTGACTGTTTTTTTAAAAACATCATTGTACATTGAAATTTCTGCTTGCGTATGCTTTAGAAGCAAGAATTAAGAGGACTACATTCATTATTTCAGCTGAAAAATGCTTAGTTTATGATTTATAGTCAACATTAATGAAATGTCCCCAACAGCGTTTTCAGCCTGAGTGGAGCACATTTTGACTGTTTTTTTAAAAACATCATTGTACATTGAAATTTCTGCTTGCGTATGCTTTAGAAGCAAGAATTAAGAGGACTACATTCATTATTTCAGCTGAAAAATGCTTAGTTTTTGATTTATAGTCAACATTAATGAAATGTCCCCAACAGCGTTTTCAGCCCGAGTGGAGCACATTTTGACTGTTTTTTTAAAAACATCATTGTACATTGAAATTTCTGCTTGCGTAAGCTTTAGAAGCAAGAATTAAGAGGACTACATTCATTATTTCAGCTGAAAAATGCTTAGTTTATGATTTATAGTCAACATTAATGAAATGTCCCCAACAGCGTTTTCAGCCTGAGTGGAGCACATTTTGACCATTTTTTTAAAAACATCATTGTACATTGAAATTTCTGCTTGCGTCTGCTTTAGAAGCAAGAATTAAGAGGACTACATTCATTATTTCAGCTGAAAAATGCTTAGTTTATGATTTATAGTCAACATTAATGAAATGTTCCAAACAAGCGTTTTCAGCCCGAGTGGAGCACATTTTGACCGTTTTTTTAAAAACATCATTGTACATTGAAATTTCTGTTTGCGTATGCTTTAGAAGCAAGAATTAAGAGGACTACATTCATTATTTCAGCTGAAAAATGCTTAGTTTATGATTTATAGTCAACATTAATGTAATGTCCCAAACAAGCGTTTTCAGCCCGAGTGGAGCACATTTTGACCGTTTTTTTAAAGACATCATTGTACATTGAAATTTCTGTTTGCGTATGCTTTAGAAGCAAGAATTAAGAGGACTACATTCATTATTTCAGCTGAAAAATGCTTAGTTTATGATTTATAGTCAACATTAATGTAATGTCCCAAACAAGCGTTTTCAGCCGAGTGGAGCACATTTTGACTGTTTTTTTGAAAACATCATTGTACATTGAAATTTCTGCTTGCGTATGCTTTAGAAGCAAGAATTAAGAGGGCTACATTCATTATTTCAGCTGAAAAATGCTTAGTTTATGATTTATAGTCAACATTAATGAAATGTTCCAAAAAAGCATTTTCAGCCCGAGTGGAGCACATTTTGACCGTTTTTTTAAAAACATCATTGTACATTGAAATTTCTGCTTGCGTATGCTTTAGAAGCAAGAATTAAGAGGACTACATTCATTATTTCAGCTGAAAAATGCTTAGTTTTTGATTTATAGTCAACATTAATGAAATGTCCCCAACAGCGTTTTCAGCCCGAGTGGAGCACATTTTGACTGTTTTTTTTAAAAACATCATTGTACATTGAAATTTCTGCTTGCGTATGCTTTAGAAGCAAGAATTAAGAGGACTACATTCATTATTTCAGCTGAAAAATGCTTAGTTTATGATTTATAGTCAACATTAATGAAATGTTCCAAACAAGCGTTTTCAGCCCGAGTGGAGCACATTTTGACCATTTTTTTAAAAACATCATTGTACATTGAAATTTCTGCTTGCGTCTGCTTTAGAAGCAAGAATTAAGAGGACTACATTCATTATTTCAGCTGAAAAATGCTTAGTTTATGATTTATAGTCAACATTAATGTAATGTCCCAAACAAGCGTTTTCAGCCCGAGTGAAGCACATTTTGACTGTTTTTTTAAAAACATCATTGTACATTGAAATTTCTGCTTGCGTATGCTTTAAAAGCAAGAATTAAGAGGACTACATTCATTATTTCAGCTGAAAAATGCTTAGTTTATGATTTATAGTCAACATTAATGAAATGTCCCCAACAGCGTTTTCAGCCCGAGTGGAGCACATTTTGACTGTTTTTTTAAAAACATCATTGTACATTGAAATTTCTGCTTGCGTATGCTTTAGAAGCAAGAATTAAGAGGACTACATTCATTATTTCAGCTGAAAAATGCTTAGTTTTTGATTTATAGTCAACATTAATGAAATGTCCCCAACAGCGTTTTCAGCCTGAGTGGAGCACATTTTGACTGTTTTTTTTAAAAACATCATTGTACATTGAAATTTCTGCTTGCGTATGCTTTAGAAGCAAGAAATAAGAGGACTACATTCATTATTTCAGCTGAAAAATGCTTAGTTTATGATTTATAGTCAACATTAATGAAATGTCCCCAACAGCGTTTTCAGCCCGAGTGGAGCACATTTTGACTGTTTTTTTTAAAAACATCATTGTACATTGAAATTTCTGCTTGCGTATGCTTTAGAAGCAAGAATTAAGAGGACTACATTCATTATTTCAGCTGAAAAATGCTTAGTTTATGATTTATAGTCAACATTAATGAAATGTCCCAAACAAGCGTTTTCAGCCCGAGTGGAGCACATTTTGACTGTTTTTTTGAAAACATCATTGTACATTGAAATTTCTGCTTGCGTATGCTTTAGAAGCAAGAATTAAGAGGACTACATTCATTATTTCAGCTGAAAAATGCTTAGTTTATGATTTATAGTCAACATTAATGAAATGTTCTAAACAAGCGTTTTCAGCCCGAGTGGAGCACATTTTGACCGTTTTTTTAAAAACATCATTGTACATTGAAATTTCTGCTTGCATATGCTTTAGAAGCAAGAATTAAGAGGACTACATTCATTATTTCAGCTGAAAAATGCTTAGTTTTTGATTTATAGTCAACATTAATGAAATGTCCCCAACAGCGTTTTCAGCCCGAGTGGAGCACATTTTGACTGTTTTTTTTAAAAACATCATTGTACATTGAAATTTCTGCTTGCGTATGCTTTAGAAGCAAGAATTAAGAGGACTACATTCATTATTTCAGCTGAAAAATGCTTAGTTTATGATTTATAGTCAACATTAATGAAATGTTCCAAACAAGCGTTTTCAGCCCGAGTGGAGCACATTTTGACCATTTTTTTAAAAACATCATTGTACATTGAAATTTCTGCTTGCGTCTGCTTTAGAAGCAAGAATTAAGAGGACTACATTCATTATTTCAGCTGAAAAATGCTTAGTTTATGATTTATAGTCAACATTAATGAAATGTTCCAAACAAGCGTTTTCAGCCCGAGTGGAGCACATTTTGACCGTTTTTTTAAAAACATCATTGTACATTGAAATTTCTGTTTGCGTATGCTTTAGAAGCAAGAATTAAGAGGACTACATTCATTATTTCAGCTGAAAAATGCTTAGTTTATGATTTATAGTCAACATTAATGTAATGTCCCAAACAAGCGTTTTCAGCCCGAGTGGAGCACATTTTGACCGTTTTTTTGAAGACATCATTGTACATTGAAATTTCTGTTTGCGTATGCTTTAGAAGCAAGAATTAAGAGGACTACATTCATTATTTCAGCTGAAAAATGCTTAGTTTATGATTTATAGTCAACATTAATGTAATGTCCCAAACAAGCGTTTTCAGCCCGAGTGGAGCACATTTTGACTGTTTTTTTGAAAACATCATTGTACATTGAAATTTCTGCTTGCGTATGCTTTAGAAGCAAGAATTAAGAGGGCTACATTCATTATTTCAGCTGAAAAATGCTTAGTTTATGATTTATAGTCAACATTAATGAAATGTTCCAAACAAGCGTTTTCAGCCCGAGTGGAGCACATTTTGACCGTTTTTTTAAAAACATCATTGTACATTGAAATTTCTGCTTGCGTATGCTTTAGAAGCAAGAATTAAGAGGACTACATTCATTATTTCAGCTGAAAAATGCTTAGTTTATGATTTATAGTCAACATTAATGAAATGTCCCAAACAAGCGTTTTCAGCCCGAGTGGAGCACATTTTGACTGTTTTTTTGAAAACATCATTGTACATTGAAATTTCTGCTTGCGTCTGCTTTAGAAGCAAGAATTAAGAGGACTACATTCATTATTTCAGCTGAAAAATGCTTAGTTTATGATTTATAGTCAACATTAATGTAATGTCCCAAACAAGCGTTTTCAGCCCGAGTGGAGCACATTTTGACTGTTTTTTTGAAAACATCATTGTACATTGAAATTTCTGCTTGCGTATGCTTTAGAAGCAAGAATTAAGAGGACTACATTCATTATTTCAGCTGAAAAATGCTTAGTTTATGATTTATAGTCAACATTAATGAAATGTTCCAAACAAGCGTTTTCAGCCCGAGTGGAGCACATTTTGACCGTTTTTTTAAAAACATCATTGTACATTGAAATTTCTGCTTGCATATGCTTTAGAAGCAAGAATTAAGAGGACTACATTCATTATTTCAGCTGAAAAATGCTTAGTTTTTGATTTATAGTCAACATTAATGAAATGTCCCCAACAGCGTTTTCAGCCCGAGTGGAGCACATTTTGACTGTTTTTTTTAAAAACATCATTGTACATTGAAATTTCTGCTTGCGTATGCTTTAGAAGCAAGAATTAAGAGGACTACATTCATTATTTCAGCTGAAAAATGCTTAGTTTATGATTTATAGTCAACATTAATGAAATGTTCCAAACAAGCGTTTTCAGCCCGAGTGGAGCACATTTTGACCATTTTTTTAAAAACATCATTGTACATTGAAATTTCTGCTTGCGTCTGCTTTAGAAGCAAGAATTAAGAGGACTACATTCATTATTTCAGCTGAAAAATGCTTAGTTTATGATTTATAGTCAACATTAATGAAATGTTCCAAACAAGCGTTTTCAGCCCGAGTGGAGCACATTTTGACCGTTTTTTTAAAAACATCATTGTACATTGAAATTTCTGTTTGCGTATGCTTTAGAAGCAAGAATTAAGAGGACTACATTCATTATTTCAGCTGAAAAATGCTTAGTTTATGATTTATAGTCAACATTAATGTAATGTCCCAAACAAGCGTTTTCAGCCCGAGTGGAGCACATTTTGACTGTTTTTTTGAAAACATCATTGTACATTGAAATTTCTGCTTGCGTATGCTTTAGAAGCAAGAATTAAGAGGGCTACATTCATTATTTCAGCTGAAAAATGCTTAGTTTATGATTTATAGTCAACATTAATGAAATGTTCCAAACAAGCGTTTTCAGCCCGAGTGGAGCACATTTTGACCGTTTTTTTAAAAACATCATTGTACATTGAAATTTCTGCTTGCGTATGCTTTAGAAGCAAGAATTAAGAGGACTACATTCATTATTTCAGCTGAAAAATGCTTAGTTTTTGATTTATAGTCAACATTAATGAAATGTTCCCAACAGCGTTTTCAGCCCGAGTGGAGCACATTTTGACTGTTTTTTTTAAAAACATCATTGTACATTGAAATTTCTGCTTGCGTATGCTTTAGAAGCAAGAATTAAGAGGACTACATTCATTATTTCAGCTGAAAAATGCTTAGTTTATGATTTATAGTCAACATTAATGAAATGTTCCAAACAAGCGTTTTCAGCCCGAGTGGAGCACATTTTGACCATTTTTTTAAAAACATCATTGTACATTGAAATTTCTGCTTGCGTCTGCTTTAGAAGCAAGAATTAAGAGGACTACATTCATTATTTCAGCTGAAAAATGCTTAGTTTATGATTTATAGTCAACATTAATGTAATGTCCCAAACAAGCGTTTTCAGCCCGAGTGAAGCACATTTTTACTGTTTTTTTAAAAACATCATTGTACATTGAAATTTCTGCTTGCGTATGCTTTAGAAGCAAGAATTAAGAGGACTACATTCATTATTTCAGCTGAAAAATGCTTAGTTTATGATTTATAGTCAACATTAATGAAATGTCCCCAACAGCGTTTTCAGCCCGAGTGGAGCACATTTTGACTGTTTTTTTAAAAACATCATTGTACATTGAAATTTCTGCTTGCGTATGCTTTAGAAGCAAGAATTAAGAGGACTACATTCATTATTTCAGCTGAAAAATGCTTAGTTTTTGATTTATAGTCAACATTAATGAAATGTCCCCAACAGCGTTTTCAGCCTGAGTGGAGCACATTTTGACTGTTTTTTTTAAAAACATCATTGTACATTGAAATTTCTGCTTGCGTATGCTTTAGAAGCAAGAAATAAGAGGACTACATTCATTATTTCAGCTGAAAAATGCTTAGTTTATGATTTATAGTCAACATTAATGAAATGTCCCCAACAGCGTTTTCAGCCCGAGTGGAGCACATTTTGACTGTTTTTTTTAAAAACATCATTGTACATTGAAATTTCTGCTTGCGTATGCTTTAGAAGCAAGAATTAAGAGGACTACATTCATTATTTCAGCTGAAAAATGCTTAGTTTATGATTTATAGTCAACATTAATGAAATGTTCCAAACAAGCGTTTTCAGCCCGAGTGGAGCACATTTTGACCATTTTTTTAAAAACATCATTGTACATTGAAATTTCTGCTTGCGTCTGCTTTAGAAGCAAGAATTAAGAGGACTACATTCATTATTTCAGCTGAAAAATGCTTAGTTTATGATTTATAGTCAACATTAATGTAATGTCCCAAACAAGCGTTTTCAGCCCGAGTGAAGCACATTTTTACTGTTTTTTTAAAAACATCATTGTACATTGAAATTTCTGCTTGCGTATGCTTTAGAAGCAAGAATTAAGAGGACTACATTCATTATTTCAGCTGAAAAATGCTTAGTTTATGATTTATAGTCAACATTAATGAAATGTCCCCAACAGCGTTTTCAGCCCGAGTGGAGCACATTTTGACTGTTTTTTTAAAAACATCATTGTACATTGAAATTTCTGCTTGCGTATGCTTTAGAAGCAAGAATTAAGAGGACTACATTCATTATTTCAGCTGAAAAATGCTTAGTTTTTGATTTATAGTCAACATTAATGAAATGTCCCCAACAGCGTTTTCAGCCTGAGTGGAGCACATTTTGACTGTTTTTTTTAAAAACATCATTGTACATTGAAATTTCTGCTTGCGTATGCTTTAGAAGCAAGAAATAAGAGGACTACATTCATTATTTCAGCTGAAAAATGCTTAGTTTATGATTTATAGTCAACATTAATGAAATGTCCCCAACAGCGTTTTCAGCCCGAGTGGAGCACATTTTGACTGTTTTTTTTAAAAACATCATTGTACATTGAAATTTCTGCTTGCGTATGCTTTAGAAGCAAGAATTAAGAGGACTACATTCATTATTTCAGCTGAAAAATGCTTAGTTTATGATTTATAGTCAACATTAATGAAATGTTCCAAACAAGCGTTTTCAGCCCGAGTGGAGCACATTTTGACCATTTTTTTAAAAACATCATTGTACATTGAAATTTCTGCTTGCGTCTGCTTTAGAAGCAAGAATTAAGAGGACTACATTCATTATTTCAGCTGAAAAATGCTTAGTTTATGATTTATAGTCAACATTAATGTAATGTCCCAAACAAGCGTTTTCAGCCCGAGTGGAGCACATTTTGACTGTTTTTTATAAAACATCATTGTACATTGAAATTTCTGCTTGCGTATGCTTTAGAAGCAAGAATTAAGAGGACTACATTCATTATTTCAGCTGAAAAATGCTTAGTTTATGATTTATAGTCAACATTAATGTAATGTCCCAAACAAGCGTTTTCAGCCCGAGTGGAGCACATTTTGACTGTTTTTTATAAAACATCATTGTACATTGAAATTTCTGCTTGCGTATGCTTTAGAAGCAAGAATTAAGAGGACTACATTCATTATTTCAGCTGAAAAATGCTTAGTTTATGAATTATAGTCAACATTAATGTAATGTCCCAAACAAGCGTTTTCAGCCCGAGTGGAGCACATTTTGACTGTTTTTTTGAAAACATCATTGTACATTGAAATTTCTGCTTGCGTATGCTTTAGAAGCAAGAATTAAGAGGACTACATTCATTATTTCAGCTGAAAAATGCTTAGTTTATGATTTATGTCAACATTAATGAAATGTCCCCAACAGCGTTTTCAGCCTGAGTGGAGCACATTTTGACCATTTTTTTAAAAACATCATTGTACATTGAAATTTCTGCTTGCGTCTGCTTTAGAAGCAAGAATTAAGAGGACTACATTCATTATTTCAGCTGAAAAATGCTTAGTTTATGATTTATAGTCAACATTAATGAAATGTCCCCAACAGCGTTTTCAGCCCGAGTGGAGCACATTTTGACTGTTTTTTTTAAAAACATCATTGTACATTGAAATTTCTGCTTGCGTATGCTTTAGAAGCAAGAATTAAGAGGACTACATTCATTATTTCAGCTGAAAAATGCTTAGTTTATGATTTATAGTCAACATTAATGAAATGTTCCAAACAAGCGTTTTCAGCCCGAGTGGAGCACATTTTGACCGTTTTTTTGAAAACATCATTGTACATTGAAATTTCTGCTTGCGTATGCTTTAGAAGCAAGAATTAAGAGGACTACATTCATTATTTCAGCTGAAAAATGCTTAGTTTATGATTTATAGTCAACATTAATGAAATGTTCCAAACAAGCGTTTTCAGCCCGAGTGGAGCACATTTTGACCGTGTTTTTAAAAACATCATTGTACATTGAAATTTCTGCTTGCGTATGCTGTAGAAGCAAGAATTAAGAGGACTACATTCATTATTTCAGCTGAAAAATGCTTAGTTTATGATTTATAGTCAACATTAATGTAATGTCCCAAACAAGCGTTTTCAGCCCGAGTGGAGCACATTTTGACTGTTTTTTTAAAAACATCATTGTACATTGAAATTTCTGCTTGCGTATGCTTTAGAAGCAAGAATTAAGAGGACTATATTCATTATTTCAGCTGAAAAATGCTTAGTTTATGATTTATAGTCAACATTAATGAAATGTCCCCAACAGCGTTTTCAGCCTGAGTGGAGCACATTTTGACTGTTTTTTTAAAAACATCATTGTACATTGAAATTTCTGCTTGCGTATGCTTTAGAAGCAAGAATTAAGAGGACTACATTCATTATTTCAGCTGAAAAATGCTTAGTTTTTGATTTATAGTCAACATTAATGAAATGTCCCCAACAGCGTTTTCAGCCCGAGTGGAGCACATTTTGACTGTTTTTTTAAAAACATCATTGTACATTGAAATTTCTGCTTGCGTATGCTTTAGAAGCAAGAATTAAGAGGACTACATTCATTATTTCAGCTGAAAAATGCTTAGTTTATGATTTATAGTCAACATTAATGTAATGTCCCAAACAAGCGTTTTCAGCCCGAGTGGAGCACATTTTGACTGTTTTTTTGAAAACATCATTGTACATTGAAATTTCTGCTTGCGTATGCTTTAGAAGCAAGAATCAAGAGGACTACATTCATTATTTCAGCTGAAAAATGCTTAGTTTATGATTTATAGTCAACATTAATGAAATGTTCCAAACAAGCGTTTTCAGCCCGAGTGGAGCACATTTTGACCGTTTTTTTAAAAACATCATTGTACATTGAAATTTCTGTTTGCGTATGCTTTAGAAGCAAGAATTAAGAGGACTACATTCATTATTTCAGCTGAAAAATGCTTAGTTTATGATTTATAGTCAACATTAATGTAATGTCCCAAACAAGCGTTTTCAGCCCGAGTGGAGCACATTTTGACTGTTTTTTTGAAAACATCATTGTACATTGAAATTTCTGCTTGCGTCTGCTTTAGAAGCAAGAATTAAGAGGACTACATTCATTATTTCAGCTGAAAAATGCTTAGTTTATGATTTATAGTCAACATTAATGTAATGTCCCAAACAAGCGTTTTCAGCCCGAGTGGAGCACATTTTGACTGTTTTTTTGAAAACATCATTGTACATTGAAATTTCTGCTTGCGTATGCTTTAGAAGCAAGAATCAAGAGGACTACATTCATTATTTCAGCTGAAAAATGCTTAGTTTATGATTTATAGTCAACATTAATGAAATGTTCCAAACAAGCGTTTTCAGCCCGAGTGGAGCACATTTTGACCGTTTTTTTAAAAACATCATTGTACATTGAAATTTCTGTTTGCGTATGCTTTAGAAGCAAGAATTAAGAGGACTACATTCATTATTTCAGCTGAAAAATGCTTAGTTTATGATTTATAGTCAACATTAATGTAATGTCCCAAACAAGCGTTTTCAGCCCGAGTGGAGCACATTTTGACTGTTTTTTTGAAAACATCATTGTACATTGAAATTTCTGCTTGCGTATGCTTTAGAAGCAAGAATTAAGAGGACTACATTCATTATTTCAGCTGAAAAATGCTTAGTTTATGATTTATAGTCAACATTAATGAAATGTTCCAAACAAGCGTTTTCAGCCCGAGTGGAGCACATTTTGACCGTTTTTTTAAAAACATCATTGTACATTGAAATTTCTGCTTGCGTATGCTGTAGAAGCAAGAATTAAGAGGACTACATTCATTATTTCAGCTGAAAAATGCTTAGTTTATGATTTATAGTCAACATTAATGTAATGTCCCAAACAAGCGTTTTCAGCCCGAGTGGAGCACATTTTGACTGTTTTTTTAAAAACATCATTGTACATTGAAATTTCTGCTTGCGTATGCTTTAGAAGCAAGAATTAAGAGGACTACATTCATTATTTCAGCTGAAAAATGCTTAGTTTATGATTTATAGTCAACATTAATGAAATGTCCCCAACAGCGTTTTCAGCCTGAGTGGAGCACATTTTGACTGTTTTTTTGAAAACATCATTGTACATTGAAATTTCTGCTTGCGTATGCTTTAGAAGCAAGAATTAAGAGGACTACATTCATTATTTCAGCTGAAAAATGCTTAGTTTATGATTTATAGTCAACATTAATGAAATGTCCCCAACAGCGTTTTCAGCCTGAGTGGAGCACATTTTGACTGTTTTTTTAAAAACATCATTGTACATTGAAATTTCTGCTTGCGTATGCTTTAGAAGCAAGAATTAAGAGGACTACATTCATTATTTCAGCTGAAAAATGCTTAGTTTTTGATTTATAGTCAACATTAATGAAATGTCCCCAACAGCGTTTTCAGCCCGAGTGGAGCACATTTTGACTGTTTTTTTTAAAAACATCATTGTACATTGAAATTTCTGCTTGCGTATGCTTTAGAAGCAAGAATTAAGAGGACTACATTCATTATTTCAGCTGAAAAATGCTTAGTTTATGATTTATAGTCAACATTAATGTAATGTCCCAAACAAGCGTTTTCAGCCCGAGTGGAGCACATTTTGACTGTTTTTTTGAAAACATCATTGTACATTGAAATTTCTGCTTGCGTATGCTTTAGAAGCAAGAATCAAGAGGACTACATTCATTATTTCAGCTGAAAAATGCTTAGTTTATGATTTATAGTCAACATTAATGAAATGTTCCAAACAAGCGTTTTCAGCCCGAGTGGAGCACATTTTGACCGTTTTTTTAAAAACATCATTGTACATTGAAATTTCTGTTTGCGTATGCTTTAGAAGCAAGAATTAAGAGGACTACATTCATTATTTCAGCTGAAAAATGCTTAGTTTATGATTTATAGTCAACATTAATGTAATGTCCCAAACAAGCGTTTTCAGCCCGAGTGGAGCACATTTTGACTGTTTTTTTGAAAACATCATTGTACATTGAAATTTCTGCTTGCGTCTGCTTTAGAAGCAAGAATTAAGAGGACTACATTCATTATTTCAGCTGAAAAATGCTTAGTTTATGATTTATAGTCAACATTAATGTAATGTCCCAAACAAGCGTTTTCAGCCCGAGTGGAGCACATTTTGACTGTTTTTTTGAAAACATCATTGTACATTGAAATTTCTGCTTGCGTATGCTTTAGAAGCAAGAATCAAGAGGACTACATTCATTATTTCAGCTGAAAAATGCTTAGTTTATGATTTATAGTCAACATTAATGAAATGTTCCAAACAAGCGTTTTCAGCCCGAGTGGAGCACATTTTGACCGTTTTTTTAAAAACATCATTGTACATTGAAATTTCTGTTTGCGTATGCTTTAGAAGCAAGAATTAAGAGGACTACATTCATTATTTCAGCTGAAAAATGCTTAGTTTATGATTTATAGTCAACATTAATGTAATGTCCCAAACAAGCGTTTTCAGCCCGAGTGGAGCACATTTTGACTGTTTTTTTGAAAACATCATTGTACATTGAAATTTCTGCTTGCGTATGCTTTAGAAGCAAGAATTAAGAGGACTACATTCATTATTTCAGCTGAAAAATGCTTAGTTTATGATTTATAGTCAACATTAATGAAATGTTCCAAACAAGCGTTTTCAGCCCGAGTGGAGCACATTTTGACCGTTTTTTTAAAAACATCATTGTACATTGAAATTTCTGCTTGCGTATGCTGTAGAAGCAAGAATTAAGAGGACTACATTCATTATTTCAGCTGAAAAATGCTTAGTTTATGATTTATAGTCAACATTAATGTAATGTCCCAAACAAGCGTTTTCAGCCCGAGTGGAGCACATTTTGACTGTTTTTTTAAAAACATCATTGTACATTGAAATTTCTGCTTGCGTATGCTTTAGAAGCAAGAATTAAGAGGACTACATTCATTATTTCAGCTGAAAAATGCTTAGTTTATGATTTATAGTCAACATTAATGAAATGTCCCCAACAGCGTTTTCAGCCTGAGTGGAGCACATTTTGACTGTTTTTTTGAAAACATCATTGTACATTGAAATTTCTGCTTGCGTATGCTTTAGAAGCAAGAATTAAGAGGACTACATTCATTATTTCAGCTGAAAAATGCTTAGTTTATGATTTATAGTCAACATTAATGAAATGTCCCCAACAGCGTTTTCAGCCTGAGTGGAGCACATTTTGACTGTTTTTTTAAAAACATCATTGTACATTGAAATTTCTGCTTGCGTATGCTTTAGAAGCAAGAATTAAGAGGACTACATTCATTATTTCAGCTGAAAAATGCTTAGTTTTTGATTTATAGTCAACATTAATGAAATGTCCCCAACAGCGTTTTCAGCCCGAGTGGAGCACATTTTGACTGTTTTTTTTAAAAACATCATTGTACATTGAAATTTCTGCTTGCGTATGCTTTAGAAGCAAGAATTAAGAGGACTACATTCATTATTTCAGCTGAAAAATGCTTAGTTTATGATTTATAGTCAACATTAATGAAATGTTCCAAACAAGCGTTTTCAGCCCGAGTGGAGCACATTTTGACCATTTTTTTAAAAACATCATTGTACATTGAAATTTCTGCTTGCGTCTGCTTTAGAAGCAAGAATTAAGAGGACTACATTCATTATTTCAGCTGAAAAATGCTTAGTTTATGATTTATAGTCAACATTAATGTAATGTCCCAAACAAGCGTTTTCAGCCCGAGTGGAGCACATTTTGACTGTTTTTTTAAAAACATCATTGTACATTGAAATTTCTGCTTGCGTATGCTTTAGAAGCAAGAATTAAGAGGACTACATTCATTATTTCAGCTGAAAAATGCTTAGTTTATGATTTATAGTCAACATTAATGAAATGTTCCAAACAAGCGTTTTCAGCCCGAGTGGAGCACATTTTGACCGTTTTTTTAAAAACATCATTGTACATTGAAATTTCTGCTTGCGTCTGCTTTAGAAGCAAGAATTAAGAGGACTACATTCATTATTTCAGCTGAAAAATGCTTAGTTTATGATTTATAGTCAACATTAATGTATTGTCCCAAACAAGCGTTTTCAGCCCGAGTGGAGCACATTTTGACTGTTTTTTTGAAAACATCATTGTACATTGAAATTTCTGCTTGCGTATGCTTTAGAAGCAAGAATTAAGAGGACTACATTCATTATTTCAGCTGAAAAATGCTTAGTTTATGATTTATAGTCAACATTAATGAAATGTTCCAAACAAGCGTTTTCAGCCCGAGTGGAGCACATTTTGACCGTTTTTTTAAAAACATCATTGTACATTGAAATTTCTGCTTGCGTATGCTGTAGAAGCAAGAATTAAGAGGACTACATTCATTATTTCAGCTGAAAAATGCTTAGTTTATGATTTATAGTCAACATTAATGTAATGTCCCAAACAAGCGTTTTCAGCCCGAGTGGAGCACATTTTGACTGTTTTTTTAAAAACATCATTGTACATTGAAATTTCTGCTTGCGTATGCTTTAGAAGCAAGAATTAAGAGGACTACATTCATTATTTCAGCTGAAAAATGCTTAGTTTATGATTTATAGTCAACATTAATGAAATGTCCCCAACAGCGTTTTCAGCCTGAGTGGAGCACATTTTGACTGTTTTTTTAAAAACATCATTGTACATTGAAATTTCTGCTTGCGTATGCTTTAGAAGCAAGAATTAAGAGGACTACATTCATTATTTCAGCTGAAAAATGCTTAGTTTTTGATTTATAGTCAACATTAATGAAATGTCCCCAACAGCGTTTTCAGCCCGAGTGGAGCACATTTTGACTGTTTTTTTTAAAAACATCATTGTACATTGAAATTTCTGCTTGCGTATGCTTTAGAAGCAAGAATTAAGAGGACTACATTCATTATTTCAGCTGAAAAATGCTTAGTTTATGATTTATAGTCAACATTAATGAAATGTCCCCAACAGCGTTTTCAGCCTGAATGGAGCACATTTTGACTGTTTTTTTAAAAACATCATTGTACATTGAAATTTCTGCTTGCGTATGCTTTAGAAGCAAGAATTAAGAGGACTACAGTCATTATTTCAGCTGAAAAATGCTTAGTTTTTGATTTATAGTCAACATTAATGAAATGTCCCCAACAGCGTTTTCAGCCCGAGTGGAGCACATTTTGACTGTTTTTTTTAAAAACATCATTGTACATTGAAATTTCTGTTTGCGTATGCTTTAGAAGCAAGAATTAAGAGGACTACATTCATTATTTCAGCTGAAAAATGCTTAGTTTATGATTTATAGTCACCATTAATGTAATGTCCCAAACAAGCGTTTTCAGCCCGAGTGGAGCACATTTTGACTGTTTTTTTGAAAACATCATTGTACATTGAAATTTCTGCTTGCGTCTGCTTTAGAAGCAAGAATTAAGAGGACTACATTCATTATTTCAGCTGAAAAATGCTTAGTTTATGATTTATAGTCAACATTAATGAAATGTCCCAAACAAGCGTTTTCAGCCCGAGTGGAGCACATTTTGACCGTTTTTTTAAAAACATCATTGTACATTGAAATTTCTGCTTGCGTATGCTGTAGAAGCAAGAATTAAGAGGACTACATTCATTATTTCAGCTGAAAAATGCTTAGTTTATGATTTATAGTCAACATTAATGAAATGTTCCAAACAAGCGTTTTCAGCCCGAGTGGAGCACATTTTGACCGTTTTTTTAAAAACATCATTGTACATTGAAATTTCTGCTTGCGTATGCTGTAGAAGCAAGAATTAAGAGGACTACATTCATTATTTCAGCTGAAAAATGCTTAGTTTTTGATTTATAGTCAACATTAATGAAATGTCCCCAACAGCGTTTTCAGCCCGAGTGGAGCACATTTTGACTGTTTTTTTTAAAAACATCATTGTACATTGAAATTTCTGCTTGCGTATGCTTTAGAAGCAAGAATTAAGAGGACTACATTCATTATTTCAGCTGAAAAATGCTTAGTTTATGATTTATAGTCAACATTTATGAAATGTCCCCAACAGCGTTTTCAGCCTGAGTGGAGCACATTTTGACTGTTTTTTTAAAAACATCATTGTACATTGAAATTTCTGCTTGCGTATGCTTTAGAAGCAAGAATTAAGAGGACTACATTCATTATTTCAGCTGAAAAATGCTTAGTTTTTGATTTATAGTCAACATTAATGAAATGTCCCCAACAGCGTTTTCAGCCCGAGTGGAGCACATTTTGACTGTTTTTTTTAAAAACATCATTGTACATTGAAATTTCTGCTTGCGTATGCTTTAGAAGCAAGAATTAAGAGGACTACATTCATTATTTCAGCCGAAAAATGCTTAGTTTTTGATTTATAGTCAACATTAATGAAATGTCCCCAACAGCGTTTTCAGCCCGAGTGGAGCACATTTTGACTGTTTTTTTTAAAAACATCATTGTACATTGAAATTTCTGCTTGCGTATGCTTTAGAAGCAAGAATTAAGAGGACTACATTCATTATTTCAGCTGAAAAATGCTTAGTTTATGATTTATAGTCAACATTAATGAAATGTCCCGAACAAGCGTTTTCAGCCCGAGTGGAGCACATTTTGACCGTTTTTTTAAAAACATCATTGTACATTGAAATTTCTGTTTGCGTATGCTTTAGAAGCAAGAATTAAGAGGACTACATTCATTATTTCAGCTGAAAAATGCTTAGTTTATGATTTATAGTCAACATTAATGTAATGTCCCAAACAAGCGTTTTCAGCCCGAGTGGAGCACATTTTGACTGTTTTTTTGAAAACATCATTGTACATTGAAATTTCTGCTTGCGTATGCTTTAGAAGCAAGAATTAAGAGGACTACATTCATTATTTCAGCTGAAAAATGCTTAGTTTATGATTTATAGTCAACATTAATGAAATGTTCCAAACAAGCGTTTTCAGCCCGAGTGGAGCACATTTTGACCGTTTTTTTAAAAACATCATTGTACATTGAAATTTCTGCTTGCGTATGCTGTAGAAGCAAGAATTAAGAGGACTACATTCATTATTTCAGCTGAAAAATGCTTAGTTTATGATTTATAGTCAACATTAATGTAATGTCCCAAACAAGCGTTTTCAGCCCGAGTGGAGCACATTTTGACTGTTTTTTTAAAAACATCATTGTACATTGAAATTTCTGCTTGCGTATGCTTTAGAAGCAAGAATTAAGAGGACTACATTCATTATTTCAGCTGAAAAATGCTTAGTTTATGATTTATAGTCAACATTAATGAAATGTCCCCAACAGCGTTTTCAGCCTGAGTGGAGCACATTTTGACTGTTTTTTTTAAAAACATCATTGTACATTGAAATTTCTGCTTGCGTATGCTTTAGAAGCAAGAATTAAGAGGACTACATTCATTATTTCAGCTGAAAAATGCTTAGTTTTTGATTTATAGTCAACATTAATGAAATGTCCCCGACAGCGTTTTCAGCCCGAGTGAAGCACATTTTGACCATTTTTTTAAAAACATCATTGTACATTGAAATTTCTGCTTGTGTCTGCTTTAGAAGCAAGAATTAAGAGGACTACATTCATTATTTCAGCTGAAAAATGCTTAGTTTTTGATTTATAGTCAACATTAATGAAATGTCCCCAACAGCGTTTTCAGCCCGAGTGGAGCACATTTTGACTGTTTTTTTTAAAAACATCATTGTACATTGAAATTTCTGCTTGCGTATGCTTTAGAAGCAAGAATTAAGAGGACTACATTCATTATTTCAGCTGAAAAATGCTTAGTTTATGATTTATAGTCAACATTAATGAAATGTCCCCAACAGCGTTTTCAGCCTGAGTGGAGCACATTTTGACTGTTTTTTTAAAAACATCATTGTACATTGAAATTTCTGCTTGCGTATGCTTTAGAAGCAAGAATTAAGAGGACTACATTCATTATTTCAGCTGAAAAATGCTTAGTTTATGAATTATAGTCAACATTAATGAAATGTTCCAAACAAGCGTTTTCAGCCCGAGTGGAGCACATTTTGACTGTTTTTTTGAAAACATCATTGTACATTGAAATTTCTGCTTGCGTATGCTTTAGAAGCAAGAATCAAGAGGACTACATTCATTATTTCAGCTGAAAAATGCTTAAATTATGATTTATAGTCAACATTAATGAAATGTTCCAAACAAGCGTTTTCAGCCCGAGTGGAGCACATTTTGACCGTTTTTTTAAAAACATCATTGTACATTGAAATTTCTGTTTGCGTATGCTTTAGAAGCAAGAATTAAGAGGACTACATTCATTATTTCAGCTGAAAAATGCTTAGTTTATGATTTATAGTCAACATTAATGTAATGTCCCAAACAAGCGTTTTCAGCCCGAGTGGAGCACATTTTGACTGTTTTTTTGAAAACATCATTGTACATTGAAATTTCTGCTTGCGTATGCTTTAGAAGCAAGAATTAAGAGGACTACATTCATTATTTCAGCTGAAAAATGCTTAGTTTATGATTTATAGTCAACATTAATGAAATGTTCCAAACAAGCGTTTTCAGCCCGAGTGGAGCACATTTTGACCGTTTTTTTAAAAACATCATTGTACATTGAAATTTCTGCTTGCGTATGCTGTAGAAGCAAGAATTAAGAGGACTACATTCATTATTTCAGCTGAAAAATGCTTAGTTTATGATTTATAGTCAACATTAATGTAATGTCCCAAACAAGCGTTTTCAGCCCGAGTGGAGCACATTTTGACTGTTTTTTTGAAAACATCATTGTACATTGAAATTTCTGCTTGCGTATGCTTTAGAAGCAAGAATTAAGAGGACTACATTCATTATTTCAGCTGAAAAATGCTTAGTTTATGATTTATAGTCAATATTAATGTAATGTCCCAAACAAGCGTTTTCAGCCCGAGTGGAGCACATTTTGACTGTTTTTTTGAAAACATCATTGTACATTGAAATTTCTGCTTGCGTATGCTTTAGAAGCAAGAATTAAGAGGACTACATTCATTATTTCAGCTGAAAAATGCTTAGTTTATGATTTATAGTCAACATTAATGAAATGTTCCAAACAAGCGTTTTCAGCCCGAGTGGAGCACATTTTGACCGTTTTTTTAAAAACATCATTGTACATTGAAATTTCTGCTTGCGTATGCTGTAGAAGCAAGAATTAAGAGGACTACATTCATTATTTCAGCTGAAAAATGCTTAGTTTTTGATTTATAGTCAACATTAATGAAATGTCCCCAACAGCGTTTTCAGCCCGAGTGGAGCACATTTTGACTGTTTTTTTTAAAAACATCATTGTACATTGAAATTTCTGCTTGCGTATGCTTTAGAAGCAAGAATTAAGAGGACTACATTCATTATTTCAGCTGAAAAATGCTTAGTTTATGATTTATAGTCAACATTAATGAAATGTTCCAAACAAGCGTTTTCAGCCCGAGTGGAGCACATTTTGACCATTTTTTTAAAAACATCATTGTACATTGAAATTTCTGCTTGCGTCTGCTTTAGAAGCAAGAATTAAGAGGACTACATTCATTATTTCAGCTGAAAAATGCTTAGTTTATGATTTATAGTCAACATTAATGTAATGTCCCAAACAAGCGTTTTCAGCCCGAGTGGAGCACATTTTGACTGTTTTTTTAAAAACATCATTGTACATTGAAATTTCTGCTTGCGTATGCTTTAGAAGCAAGAATTAAGAGGACTACATTCATTATTTCAGCTGAAAAATGCTTAGTTTATGAATTATAGTCAACATTAATGAAATGTTCCAAACAAGCGTTTTCAGCCCGAGTGGAGCACATTTTGACCGTTTTTTTAAAAACATCATTGTACATTGAAATTTCTGTTTGCGTATGCTTTAGAAGCAAGAATTAAGAGGACTACATTCATTATTTCAGCTGAAAAATGCTTAGTTTATGATTTATAGTCAACATTAATGTCCCAAACAAGCGTTTTCAGCCCGAGTGGAGCACATTTTGACTGTTTTTTTTAAAAACATCATTGTACATTGAAATTTCTGCTTGCGTATGCTTTAGAAGCAAGAATTAAGAGGAATACATTCATTATTTCAGCTGAAAAATGCTTAGTTTATGATTTATAGTCAACATTAATGAAATGTCCCCAACAGCGTTTTCAGCCTGAGTGGAGCACATTTTGACTGTTTTTTTAAAAACATCATTGTACATTGAAATTTCTGCTTGCGTATGCTTTAGAAGCAAGAATTAAGAGGACTACATTCATTATTTCAGCTGAAAAATGCTTAGTTTTTGATTTATAGTCAACATTAATGAAATGTCCCCAACAGCGTTTTCAGCCCGAGTGGAGCACATTTTGACTGTTTTTTTTAAAAACATCATTGTACATTGAAATTTCTGCTTGCGTATGCTTTAGAAGCAAGAATTAAGAGGACTACATTCATTATTTCAGCTGAAAAATGCTTAGTTTATGATTTATAGTCAACATTAATGTAATGTCCCCAACAGCGTTTTCAGCCTGAGTGGAGCACATTTTGACTGTTTTTTTGAAAACATCATTGTACATTGAAATTTCTGCTTGCGTATGCTTTAGAAGCAAGAATTAAGAGGACTACATTCATTATTTCAGCTGAAAAATGCTTAGTTTATGATTTATAGTCAACATTAATGAAATGTCCCCAACAGCGTTTTCAGCCTGAGTGGAGCACATTTTGACTGTTTTTTTAAAAACATCATTGTACATTGAAATTTCTGCTTGCGTATGCTTTAGAAGCAAGAATTAAGAGGACTACATTCATTATTTCAGCTGAAAAATGCTTAGTTTTTGATTTATAGTCAACATTAATGAAATGTCCCCAACAGCGTTTTCAGCCCGAGTGGAGCACATTTTGACTGTTTTTTTTAAAAACATCATTGTACATTGAAATTTCTGCTTGCGTATGCTTTAGAAGCAAGAATTAAGAGGACTACATTCATTATTTCAGCTGAAAAATGCTTAGTTTATGATTTATAGTCAACATTAATGTAATGTCCCAAACAAGCGTTTTCAGCCCGAGTGGAGCACATTTTGACTGTTTTTTTGAAAACATCATTGTACATTGAAATTTCTGCTTGCGTATGCTTTAGAAGCAAGAATCAAGAGGACTACATTCATTATTTCAGCTGAAAAATGCTTAGTTTATGATTTATAGTCAACATTAATGAAATGTTCCAAACAAGCGTTTTCAGCCCGAGTGGAGCACATTTTGACCGTTTTTTTAAAAACATCATTGTACATTGAAATTTCTGTTTGCGTATGCTTTAGAAGCAAGAATTAAGAGGACTACATTCATTATTTCAGCTGAAAAATGCTTAGTTTATGATTTATAGTCAACATTAATGTAATGTCCCAAACAAGCGTTTTCAGCCCGAGTGGAGCACATTTTGACTGTTTTTTTGAAAACATCATTGTACATTGAAATTTCTGCTTGCGTCTGCTTTAGAAGCAAGAATTAAGAGGACTACATTCATTATTTCAGCTGAAAAATGCTTAGTTTATGATTTATAGTCAACATTAATGTAATGTCCCAAACAAGCGTTTTCAGCCCGAGTGGAGCACATTTTGACTGTTTTTTTGAAAACATCATTGTACATTGAAATTTCTGCTTGCGTATGCTTTAGAAGCAAGAATCAAGAGGACTACATTCATTATTTCAGCTGAAAAATGCTTAGTTTATGATTTATAGTCAACATTAATGAAATGTTCCAAACAAGCGTTTTCAGCCCGAGTGGAGCACATTTTGACCGTTTTTTTAAAAACATCATTGTACATTGAAATTTCTGTTTGCGTATGCTTTAGAAGCAAGAATTAAGAGGACTACATTCATTATTTCAGCTGAAAAATGCTTAGTTTATGATTTATAGTCAACATTAATGTAATGTCCCAAACAAGCGTTTTCAGCCCGAGTGGAGCACATTTTGACTGTTTTTTTGAAAACATCATTGTACATTGAAATTTCTGCTTGCGTATGCTTTAGAAGCAAGAATTAAGAGGACTACATTCATTATTTCAGCTGAAAAATGCTTAGTTTATGATTTATAGTCAACATTAATGAAATGTTCCAAACAAGCGTTTTCAGCCCGAGTGGAGCACATTTTGACCGTTTTTTTAAAAACATCATTGTACATTGAAATTTCTGCTTGCGTATGCTGTAGAAGCAAGAATTAAGAGGACTACATTCATTATTTCAGCTGAAAAATGCTTAGTTTATGATTTATAGTCAACATTAATGTAATGTCCCAAACAAGCGTTTTCAGCCCGAGTGGAGCACATTTTGACTGTTTTTTTAAAAACATCATTGTACATTGAAATTTCTGCTTGCGTATGCTTTAGAAGCAAGAATTAAGAGGACTACATTCATTATTTCAGCTGAAAAATGCTTAGTTTATGATTTATAGTCAACATTAATGAAATGTCCCCAACAGCGTTTTCAGCCTGAGTGGAGCACATTTTGACTGTTTTTTTGAAAACATCATTGTACATTGAAATTTCTGCTTGCGTATGCTTTAGAAGCAAGAATTAAGAGGACTACATTCATTATTTCAGCTGAAAAATGCTTAGTTTATGATTTATAGTCAACATTAATGAAATGTCCCCAACAGCGTTTTCAGCCTGAGTGGAGCACATTTTGACTGTTTTTTTAAAAACATCATTGTACATTGAAATTTCTGCTTGCGTATGCTTTAGAAGCAAGAATTAAGAGGACTACATTCATTATTTCAGCTGAAAAATGCTTAGTTTTTGATTTATAGTCAACATTAATGAAATGTCCCCAACAGCGTTTTCAGCCCGAGTGGAGCACATTTTGACTGTTTTTTTTAAAAACATCATTGTACATTGAAATTTCTGCTTGCGTATGCTTTAGAAGCAAGAATTAAGAGGACTACATTCATTATTTCAGCTGAAAAATGCTTAGTTTATGATTTATAGTCAACATTAATGAAATGTTCCAAACAAGCGTTTTCAGCCCGAGTGGAGCACATTTTGACCATTTTTTTAAAAACATCATTGTACATTGAAATTTCTGCTTGCGTCTGCTTTAGAAGCAAGAATTAAGAGGACTACATTCATTATTTCAGCTGAAAAATGCTTAGTTTATGATTTATAGTCAACATTAATGTAATGTCCCAAACAAGCGTTTTCAGCCCGAGTGGAGCACATTTTGACTGTTTTTTTAAAAACATCATTGTACATTGAAATTTCTGCTTGCGTATGCTTTAGAAGCAAGAATTAAGAGGACTACATTCATTATTTCAGCTGAAAAATGCTTAGTTTATGATTTATAGTCAACATTAATGAAATGTTCCAAACAAGCGTTTTCAGCCCGAGTGGAGCACATTTTGACCGTTTTTTTAAAAACATCATTGTACATTGAAATTTCTGCTTGCGTCTGCTTTAGAAGCAAGAATTAAGAGGACTACATTCATTATTTCAGCTGAAAAATGCTTAGTTTATGATTTATAGTCAACATTAATGTATTGTCCCAAACAAGCGTTTTCAGCCCGAGTGGAGCACATTTTGACTGTTTTTTTGAAAACATCATTGTACATTGAAATTTCTGCTTGCGTATGCTTTAGAAGCAAGAATTAAGAGGACTACATTCATTATTTCAGCTGAAAAATGCTTAGTTTATGATTTATAGTCAACATTAATGAAATGTTCCAAACAAGCGTTTTCAGCCCGAGTGGAGCACATTTTGACCGTTTTTTTAAAAACATCATTGTACATTGAAATTTCTGCTTGCGTATGCTGTAGAAGCAAGAATTAAGAGGACTACATTCATTATTTCAGCTGAAAAATGCTTAGTTTATGATTTATAGTCAACATTAATGTAATGTCCCAAACAAGCGTTTTCAGCCCGAGTGGAGCACATTTTGACCGTTTTTTTGAAAACATCATTGTACATTGAAATTTCTGCTTGCGTCTGCTTTAGAAGCAAGAATTAAGAGGACTACATTCATTATTTCAGCTGAAAAATGCTTAGTTTATGATTTATAGTCAACATTAATGTAATGTCCCAAACAAGCGTTTTCAGCCCGAGTGGAGCACATTTTGACTGTTTTTTTGAAAACATCATTGTACATTGAAATTTCTGCTTGCGTATGCTTTAGAAGCAAGAATCAAGAGGACTACATTCATTATTTCAGCTGAAAAATGCTTAGTTTATGATTTATAGTCAACATTAATGAAATGTTCCAAACAAGCGTTTTCAGCCCGAGTGGAGCACATTTTGACCGTTTTTTTAAAAACATCATTGTACATTGAAATTTCTGTTTGCGTATGCTTTAGAAGCAAGAATTAAGAGGACTACATTCATTATTTCAGCTGAAAAATGCTTAGTTTATGATTTATAGTCAACATTAATGTAATGTCCCAAACAAGCGTTTTCAGCCCGAGTGGAGCACATTTTGACTGTTTTTTTGAAAACATCATTGTACATTGAAATTTCTGCTTGCGTATGCTTTAGAAGCAAGAATTAAGAGGACTACATTCATTATTTCAGCTGAAAAATGCTTAGTTTATGATTTATAGTCAACATTAATGAAATGTTCCAAACAAGCGTTTTCAGCCCGAGTGGAGCACATTTTGACCGTTTTTTTAAAAACATCATTGTACATTGAAATTTCTGCTTGCGTATGCTGTAGAAGCAAGAATTAAGAGGACTACATTCATTATTTCAGCTGAAAAATGCTTAGTTTATGATTTATAGTCAACATTAATGTAATGTCCCAAACAAGCGTTTTCAGCCCGAGTGGAGCACATTTTGACCGTTTTTTTAAAAACATCATTGTACATTGAAATTTCTGCTTGCGTATGCTTTAGAAGCAAGAATTAAGAGGACTACATTCATTATTTCAGCTGAAAAATGCTTAGTTTATGATTTATAGTCAACATTAATGAAATGTCCCCAACAGCGTTTTCAGCCCGAGTGGAGCACATTTTGACTGTTTTTTTGAAAACATCATTGTACATTGAAATTTCTGCTTGCGTATGCTTTAGAAGCAAGAATTAAGAGGACTACATTCATTATTTCAGCTGAAAAATGCTTAGTTTATGATTTATAGTCAACATTAATGAAATGTCCCCAACAGCGTTTTCAGCCTGAGTGGAGCACATTTTGACTGTTTTTTTAAAAACATCATTGTACATTGAAATTTCTGCTTGCGTATGCTTTAGAAGCAAGAATTAAGAGGACTACATTCATTATTTCAGCTGAAAAATGCTTAGTTTTTGATTTATAGTCAACATTAATGAAATGTCCCCAACAGCGTTTTCAGCCCGAGTGGAGCACATTTTGACTGTTTTTTTTAAAAACATCATTGTACATTGAAATTTCTGCTTGCGTATGCTTTAGAAGCAAGAATTAAGAGGACTACATTCATTATTTCAGCTGAAAAATGCTTAGTTTATGATTTATAGTCAACATTAATGAAATGTTCCAAACAAGCGTTTTCAGCCCGAGTGGAGCACATTTTGACCATTTTTTTAAAAACATCATTGTACATTGAAATTTCTGCTTGCGTCTGCTTTAGAAGCAAGAATTAAGAGGACTACATTCATTATTTCAGCTGAAAAATGCTTAGTTTATGATTTATAGTCAACATTAATGTAATGTCCCAAACAAGCGTTTTCAGCCCGAGTGGAGCACATTTTGACTGTTTTTTTAAAAACATCATTGTACATTGAAATTTCTGCTTGCGTATGCTTTAGAAGCAAGAATTAAGAGGACTACATTCATTATTTCAGCTGAAAAATGCTTAGTTTATGATTTATAGTCAACATTAATGAAATGTTCCAAACAAGCGTTTTCAGCCCGAGTGGAGCACATTTTGACCGTTTTTTTAAAAACATCATTGTACATTGAAATTTCTGCTTGCGTCTGCTTTAGAAGCAAGAATTAAGAGGACTACATTCATTATTTCAGCTGAAAAATGCTTAGTTTATGATTTATAGTCAACATTAATGTATTGTCCCAAACAAGCGTTTTCAGCCCGAGTGGAGCACATTTTGACCGTTTTTTTGAAAACATCATTGTACATTGAAATTTCTGCTTGCGTATGCTTTAGAAGCAAGAATTAAGAGGACTACATTCATTATTTCAGCTGAAAAATGCTTAGTTTATGATTTATAGTCAACATTAATGAAATGTTCCAAACAAGCGTTTTCAGCCCGAGTGGAGCACATTTTGACCGTTTTTTTAAAAACATCATTGTACATTGAAATTTCTGCTTGCGTATGCTGTAGAAGCAAGAATTAAGAGGACTACATTCATTATTTCAGCTGAAAAATGCTTAGTTTATGATTTATAGTCAACATTAATGTAATGTCCCAAACAAGCGTTTTCAGCCCGAGTGGAGCACATTTTGACTGTTTTTTTAAAAACATCATTGTACATTGAAATTTCTGCTTGCGTATGCTTTAGAAGCAAGAATTAAGAGGACTACATTCATTATTTCAGCTGAAAAATGCTTAGTTTATGATTTATAGTCAACATTAATGAAATGTCCCCAACAGCGTTTTCAGCCTGAGTGGAGCACATTTTGACTGTTTTTTTAAAAACATCATTGTACATTGAAATTTCTGCTTGCGTATGCTTTAGAAGCAAGAATTAAGAGGACTACATTCATTATTTCAGCTGAAAAATGCTTAGTTTTTGATTTATAGTCAACATTAATGAAATGTCCCCAACAGCGTTTTCAGCCCGAGTGGAGCACATTTTGACTGTTTTTTTTAAAAACATCATTGTACATTGAAATTTCTGCTTGCGTATGCTTTAGAAGCAAGAATTAAGAGGACTACATTCATTATTTCAGCTGAAAAATGCTTAGTTTATGATTTATAGTCAACATTAATGAAATGTCCCCAACAGCGTTTTCAGCCTGAATGGAGCACATTTTGACTGTTTTTTTAAAAACATCATTGTACATTGAAATTTCTGCTTGCGTATGCTTTAGAAGCAAGAATTAAGAGGACTACAGTCATTATTTCAGCTGAAAAATGCTTAGTTTTTGATTTATAGTCAACATTAATGAAATGTCCCCAACAGCGTTTTCAGCCCGAGTGGAGCATATTTTGACTGTTTTTTTTAAAAACATCATTGTACATTGAAATTTCTGTTTGCGTATGCTTTAGAAGCAAGAATTAAGAGGACTACATTCATTATTTCAGCTGAAAAATGCTTAGTTTATGATTTATAGTCACCATTAATGTAATGTCCCAAACAAGCGTTTTCAGCCCGAGTGGAGCACATTTTGACTGTTTTTTTGAAAACATCATTGTACATTGAAATTTCTGCTTGCGTCTGCTTTAGAAGCAAGAATTAAGAGGACTACATTCATTATTTCAGCTGAAAAATGCTTAGTTTATGATTTATAGTCAACATTAATGAAATGTCCCAAACAAGCGTTTTCAGCCCGAGTGGAGCACATTTTGACCGTTTTTTTAAAAACATCATTGTACATTGAAATTTCTGCTTGCGTATGCTGTAGAAGCAAGAATTAAGAGGACTACATTCATTATTTCAGCTGAAAAATGCTTAGTTTATGATTTATAGTCAACATTAATGAAATGTTCCAAACAAGCGTTTTCAGCCCGAGTGGAGCACATTTTGACCGTTTTTTTAAAAACATCATTGTACATTGAAATTTCTGCTTGCGTATGCTGTAGAAGCAAGAATTAAGAGGACTACATTCATTATTTCAGCTGAAAAATGCTTAGTTTTTGATTTATAGTCAACATTAATGAAATGTCCCCAACAGCGTTTTCAGCCCGAGTGGAGCACATTTTGACTGTTTTTTTTAAAAACATCATTGTACATTGAAATTTCTGCTTGCGTATGCTTTAGAAGCAAGAATTAAGAGGACTACATTCATTATTTCAGCTGAAAAATGCTTAGTTTATGATTTATAGTCAACATTTATGAAATGTCCCCAACAGCGTTTTCAGCCTGAGTGGAGCACATTTTGACTGTTTTTTTAAAAACATCATTGTACATTGAAATTTCTGCTTGCGTATGCTTTAGAAGCAAGAATTAAGAGGACTACATTCATTATTTCAGCTGAAAAATGCTTAGTTTTTGATTTATAGTCAACATTAATGAAATGTCCCCAACAGCGTTTTCAGCCCGAGTGGAGCACATTTTGACTGTTTTTTTTAAAAACATCATTGTACATTGAAATTTCTGCTTGCGTATGCTTTAGAAGCAAGAATTAAGAGGACTACATTCATTATTTCAGCCGAAAAATGCTTAGTTTTTGATTTATAGTCAACATTAATGAAATGTCCCCAACAGCGTTTTCAGCCCGAGTGGAGCACATTTTGACTGTTTTTTTTAAAAACATCATTGTACATTGAAATTTCTGCTTGCGTATGCTTTAGAAGCAAGAATTAAGAGGACTACATTCATTATTTCAGCTGAAAAATGCTTAGTTTATGATTTATAGTCAACATTAATGAAATGTCCCGAACAAGCGTTTTCAGCCCGAGTGGAGCACATTTTGACCGTTTTTTTAAAAACATCATTGTACATTGAAATTTCTGTTTGCGTATGCTTTAGAAGCAAGAATTAAGAGGACTACATTCATTATTTCAGCTGAAAAATGCTTAGTTTATGATTTATAGTCAACATTAATGTAATGTCCCAAACAAGCGTTTTCAGCCCGAGTGGAGCACATTTTGACTGTTTTTTTGAAAACATCATTGTACATTGAAATTTCTGCTTGCGTATGCTTTAGAAGCAAGAATTAAGAGGACTACATTCATTATTTCAGCTGAAAAATGCTTAGTTTATGATTTATAGTCAACATTAATGAAATGTTCCAAACAAGCGTTTTCAGCCCGAGTGGAGCACATTTTGACCGTTTTTTTAAAAACATCATTGTACATTGAAATTTCTGCTTGCGTATGCTGTAGAAGCAAGAATTAAGAGGACTACATTCATTATTTCAGCTGAAAAATGCTTAGTTTATGATTTATAGTCAACATTAATGTAATGTCCCAAACAAGCGTTTTCAGCCCGAGTGGAGCACATTTTGACTGTTTTTTTAAAAACATCATTGTACATTGAAATTTCTGCTTGCGTATGCTTTAGAAGCAAGAATTAAGAGGACTACATTCATTATTTCAGCTGAAAAATGCTTAGTTTATGATTTATAGTCAACATTAATGAAATGTCCCCAACAGCGTTTTCAGCCTGAGTGGAGCACATTTTGACTGTTTTTTTTAAAAACATCATTGTACATTGAAATTTCTGCTTGCGTATGCTTTAGAAGCAAGAATTAAGAGGACTACATTCATTATTTCAGCTGAAAAATGCTTAGTTTTTGATTTATAGTCAACATTAATGAAATGTCCCCGACAGCGTTTTCAGCCCGAGTGGAGCACATTTTGACCATTTTTTTAAAAACATCATTGTACATTGAAATTTCTGCTTGTGTCTGCTTTAGAAGCAAGAATTAAGAGGACTACATTCATTATTTCAGCTGAAAAATGCTTAGTTTTTGATTTATAGTCAACATTAATGAAATGTCCCCAACAGCGTTTTCAGCCCGAGTGGAGCACATTTTGACTGTTTTTTTTAAAAACATCATTGTACATTGAAATTTCTGCTTGCGTATGCTTTAGAAGCAAGAATTAAGAGGACTACATTCATTATTTCAGCTGAAAAATGCTTAGTTTATGATTTATAGTCAACATTAATGAAATGTCCCCAACAGCGTTTTCAGCCTGAGTGGAGCACATTTTGACTGTTTTTTTAAAAACATCATTGTACATTGAAATTTCTGCTTGCGTATGCTTTAGAAGCAAGAATTAAGAGGACTACATTCATTATTTCAGCTGAAAAATGCTTAGTTTATGAATTATAGTCAACATTAATGAAATGTTCCAAACAAGCGTTTTCAGCCCGAGTGGAGCACATTTTGACTGTTTTTTTGAAAACATCATTGTACATTGAAATTTCTGCTTGCGTATGCTTTAGAAGCAAGAATCAAGAGGACTACATTCATTATTTCAGCTGAAAAATGCTTAAATTATGATTTATAGTCAACATTAATGAAATGTTCCAAACAAGCGTTTTCAGCCCGAGTGGAGCACATTTTGACCGTTTTTTTAAAAACATCATTGTACATTGAAATTTCTGTTTGCGTATGCTTTAGAAGCAAGAATTAAGAGGACTACATTCATTATTTCAGCTGAAAAATGCTTAGTTTATGATTTATAGTCAACATTAATGTAATGTCCCAAACAAGCGTTTTCAGCCCGAGTGGAGCACATTTTGACTGTTTTTTTGAAAACATCATTGTACATTGAAATTTCTGCTTGCGTATGCTTTAGAAGCAAGAATTAAGAGGACTACATTCATTATTTCAGCTGAAAAATGCTTAGTTTATGATTTATAGTCAACATTAATGAAATGTTCCAAACAAGCGTTTTCAGCCCGAGTGGAGCACATTTTGACCGTTTTTTTAAAAACATCATTGTACATTGAAATTTCTGCTTGCGTATGCTGTAGAAGCAAGAATTAAGAGGACTACATTCATTATTTCAGCTGAAAAATGCTTAGTTTATGATTTATAGTCAACATTAATGTAATGTCCCAAACAAGCGTTTTCAGCCCGAGTGGAGCACATTTTGACTGTTTTTTTGAAAACATCATTGTACATTGAAATTTCTGCTTGCGTATGCTTTAGAAGCAAGAATTAAGAGGACTACATTCATTATTTCAGCTGAAAAATGCTTAGTTTATGATTTATAGTCAATATTAATGTAATGTCCCAAACAAGCGTTTTCAGCCCGAGTGGAGCACATTT
Source organism: Hippichthys cyanospilos (assembly GCF_059441005.1). Lineage (NCBI taxonomy): Eukaryota > Metazoa > Chordata > Actinopteri > Syngnathiformes > Syngnathidae > Hippichthys > Hippichthys cyanospilos. The sequence continues at coordinate 44,893 of NW_028283442.1, forward strand.
TGACTGTTTTTTTGAAAACATCATTGTACATTGAAATTTCTGCTTGCGTATGCTGTAGAAGCAAGAATTAAGAGGACTACATTCATTATTTCAGCTGAAAAATGCTTAGTTTATGATTTATAGTCAACATTAATGAAATGTTCCAAACAAGCGTTTTCAGCCCGAGTGGAGCACATTTTGACCGTTTTTTTAAAAACATCATTGTACATTGAAATTTCTGCTTGCGTATGCTGTAGAAGCAAGAATTAAGAGGACTACATTCATTATTTCAGCTGAAAAATGCTTAGTTTTTGATTTATAGTCAACATTAATGAAATGTCCCCAACAGCGTTTTCAGCCCGAGTGGAGCACATTTTGACTGTTTTTTTTAAAAACATCATTGTACATTGAAATTTCTGCTTGCGTATGCTTTAGAAGCAAGAATTAAGAGGACTACATTCATTATTTCAGCTGAAAAATGCTTAGTTTATGATTTATAGTCAACATTAATGAAATGTTCCAAACAAGCGTTTTCAGCCCGAGTGGAGCACATTTTGACCATTTTTTTAAAAACATCATTGTACATTGAAATTTCTGCTTGCGTCTGCTTTAGAAGCAAGAATTAAGAGGACTACATTCATTATTTCAGCTGAAAAATGCTTAGTTTATGATTTATAGTCAACATTAATGTAATGTCCCAAACAAGCGTTTTCAGCCCGAGTGGAGCACATTTTGACTGTTTTTTTAAAAACATCATTGTACATTGAAATTTCTGCTTGCGTATGCTTTAGAAGCAAGAATTAAGAGGACTACATTCATTATTTCAGCTGAAAAATGCTTAGTTTATGAATTATAGTCAACATTAATGAAATGTTCCAAACAAGCGTTTTCAGCCCGAGTGGAGCACATTTTGACCGTTTTTTTAAAAACATCATTGTACATTGAAATTTCTGTTTGCGTATGCTTTAGAAGCAAGAATTAAGAGGACTACATTCATTATTTCAGCTGAAAAATGCTTAGTTTATGATTTATAGTCAACATTAATGTCCCAAACAAGCGTTTTCAGCCCGAGTGGAGCACATTTTGACTGTTTTTTTTAAAAACATCATTGTACATTGAAATTTCTGCTTGCGTATGCTTTAGAAGCAAGAATTAAGAGGAATACATTCATTATTTCAGCTGAAAAATGCTTAGTTTATGATTTATAGTCAACATTAATGAAATGTCCCCAACAGCGTTTTCAGCCTGAGTGGAGCACATTTTGACTGTTTTTTAAAAAACATCATTGTACATTGAAATTTCTGCTTGCGTATGCTTTAGAAGCAAGAATTAAGAGGACTACATTCATTATTTCAGCTGAAAAATGCTTAGTTTTTGATTTATAGTCAACATTAATGAAATGTCCCCAACAGCGTTTTCAGCCCGAGTGGAGCACATTTTGACTGTTTTTTTTAAAAACATCATTGTACATTGAAATTTCTGCTTGCGTATGCTTTAGAAGCAAGAATTAAGAGGACTACATTCATTATTTCAGCTGAAAAATGCTTAGTTTATGATTTATAGTCAACATTAATGAAATGTCCCCAACAGCGTTTTCAGCCTGAGTGGAGCACATTTTGACTGTTTTTTTAAAAACATCATTGTACATTGAAATTTCTGCTTGCGTATGCTTTAGAAGCAAGAATTAAGAGGACTACAGTCATTATTTCAGCTGAAAAATGCTTAGTTTTTGATTTATAGTCAACATTAATGAAATGTCCCCAACAGCGTTTTCAGCCCGAGTGGAGCACATTTTGACTGTTTTTTTTAAAAACATCATTGTACATTGAAATTTCTGCTTGCGTATGCTTTAGAAGCAAGAATTAAGAGGACTACATTCATTATTTCAGCTGAAAAATGCTTAGTTTATGATTTATAGTCAACATTAATGAAATGTCCCCAACAGCGTTTTCAGCCCGAGTGGAGCACATTTTGACTGTTTTTTTTAAAAACATCATTGTACATTGAAATTTCTGCTTGCGTATGCTTTAGAAGCAAGAATTAAGAGGACTACATTCATTATTTCAGCCGAAAAATGCTTAGTTTTTGATTTATAGTCAACATTAATGAAATGTCCCCAACAGCGTTTTCAGCCCGAGTGGAGCACATTTTGACTGTTTTTTTTAAAAACATCATTGTACATTGAAATTTCTGCTTGCGTATGCTTTAGAAGCAAGAATTAAGAGGACTACATTCATTATTTCAGCTGAAAAATGCTTAGTTTATGATTTATAGTCAACATTAATGAAATGTCCCGAACAAGCGTTTTCAGCCCGAGTGGAGCACATTTTGACCGTTTTTTTAAAAACATCATTGTACATTGAAATTTCTGTTTGCGTATGCTTTAGAAGCAAGAATTAAGAGGACTACATTCATTATTTCAGCTGAAAAATGCTTAGTTTATGATTTATAGTCAACATTAATGTAATGTCCCAAACAAGCGTTTTCAGCCCGAGTGGAGCACATTTTGACTGTTTTTTTGAAAACATCATTGTACATTGAAATTTCTGCTTGCGTATGCTTTAGAAGCAAGAATTAAGAGGACTACATTCATTATTTCAGCTGAAAAATGCTTAGTTTATGATTTATAGTCAACATTAATGAAATGTTCCAAACAAGCGTTTTCAGCCCGAGTGGAGCACATTTTGACCGTTTTTTTAAAAACATCATTGTACATTGAAATTTCTGCTTGCGTATGCTGTAGAAGCAAGAATTAAGAGGACTACATTCATTATTTCAGCTGAAAAATGCTTAGTTTATGATTTATAGTCAACATTAATGTAATGTCCCAAACAAGCGTTTTCAGCCCGAGTGGAGCACATTTTGACTGTTTTTTTAAAAACATCATTGTACATTGAAATTTCTGCTTGCGTATGCTTTAGAAGCAAGAATTAAGAGGACTACATTCATTATTTCAGCTGAAAAATGCTTAGTTTATGATTTATAGTCAACATTAATGAAATGTCCCCAACAGCGTTTTCAGCCTGAGTGGAGCACATTTTGACTGTTTTTTTTAAAAACATCATTGTACATTGAAATTTCTGCTTGCGTATGCTTTAGAAGCAAGAATTAAGAGGACTACATTCATTATTTCAGCTGAAAAATGCTTAGTTTTTGATTTATAGTCAACATTAATGAAATGTCCCCGACAGCGTTTTCAGCCCGAGTGGAGCACATTTTGACCATTTTTTTAAAAACATCATTGTACATTGAAATTTCTGCTTGTGTCTGCTTTAGAAGCAAGAATTAAGAGGACTACATTCATTATTTCAGCTGAAAAATGCTTAGTTTTTGATTTATAGTCAACATTAATGAAATGTCCCCAACAGCGTTTTCAGCCCGAGTGGAGCACATTTTGACTGTTTTTTTTAAAAACATCATTGTACATTGAAATTTCTGCTTGCGTATGCTTTAGAAGCAAGAATTAAGAGGACTACATTCATTATTTTAGCTGAAAAATGCTTAGTTTATGATTTATAGTCAACATTAATGAAATGTCCCCAACAGCGTTTTCAGCCTGAGTGGAGCACATTTTGACTGTTTTTTTAAAAACATCATTGTACATTGAAATTTCTGCTTGCGTATGCTTTAGAAGCAAGAATTAAGAGGACTACATTCATTATTTCAGCTGAAAAATGCTTAGTTTATGAATTATAGTCAACATTAATGAAATGTTCCAAACAAGCGTTTTCAGCCCGAGTGGAGCACATTTTGACTGTTTTTTTGAAAACATCATTGTACATTGAAATTTCTGCTTGCGTATGCTTTAGAAGCAAGAATCAAGAGGACTACATTCATTATTTCAGCTGAAAAATGCTTAAATTATGATTTATAGTCAACATTAATGAAATGTTCCAAACAAGCGTTTTCAGCCCGAGTGGAGCACATTTTGACCGTTTTTTTAAAAACATCATTGTACATTGAAATTTCTGTTTGCGTATGCTTTAGAAGCAAGAATTAAGAGGACTACATTCATTATTTCAGCTGAAAAATGCTTAGTTTATGATTTATAGTCAACATTAATGTAATGTCCCAAACAAGCGTTTTCAGCCCGAGTGGAGCACATTTTGACTGTTTTTTTGAAAACATCATTGTACATTGAAATTTCTGCTTGCGTATGCTTTAGAAGCAAGAATTAAGAGGACTACATTCATTATTTCAGCTGAAAAATGCTTAGTTTATGATTTATAGTCAACATTAATGAAATGTTCCAAACAAGCGTTTTCAGCCCGAGTGGAGCACATTTTGACCGTTTTTTTAAAAACATCATTGTACATTGAAATTTCTGCTTGCGTATGCTGTAGAAGCAAGAATTAAGAGGACTACATTCATTATTTCAGCTGAAAAATGCTTAGTTTATGATTTATAGTCAACATTAATGTAATGTCCCAAACAAGCGTTTTCAGCCCGAGTGGAGCACATTTTGACGGTTTTTTGAAAACATCATTGTACATTGAAATTTCTGCTTGCGTATGCTTTAGAAGCAAGAATTAAGAGGACTACATTCATTATTTCAGCTGAAAAATGCTTAGTTTATGATTTATAGTCAACATTAATGTAATGTCCCAAACAAGCGTTTTCAGCCCGAGTGGAGCACATTTTGACTGTTTTTTTGAAAACATCATTGTACATTGAAATTTCTGCTTGCGTATGCTTTAGAAGCAAGAATTAAGAGGACTACATTCATTATTTCAGCTGAAAAATGCTTAGTTTATGATTTATAGTCAACATTAATGAAATGTTCCAAACAAGCGTTTTCAGCCCGAGTGGAGCACATTTTGACCGTTTTTTTAAAAACATCATTGTACATTGAAATTTCTGCTTGCGTATGCTGTAGAAGCAAGAATTAAGAGGACTACATTCATTATTTCAGCTGAAAAATGCTTAGTTTTTGATTTATAGTCAACATTAATGAAATGTCCCCAACAGCGTTTTCAGCCCGAGTGGAGCACATTTTGACTGTTTTTTTTAAAAACATCATTGTACATTGAAATTTCTGCTTGCGTATGCTTTAGAAGCAAGAATTAAGAGGACTACATTCATTATTTCAGCTGAAAAATGCTTAGTTTATGATTTATAGTCAACATTAATGAAATGTTCCAAACAAGCGTTTTCAGCCCGAGTGGAGCACATTTTGACCATTTTTTTAAAAACATCATTGTACATTGAAATTTCTGCTTGCGTCTGCTTTAGAAGCAAGAATTAAGAGGACTACATTCATTATTTCAGCTGAAAAATGCTTAGTTTATGATTTATAGTCAACATTAATGAAATGTCCCCAACAGCGTTTTCAGCCTGAGTGGAGCACATTTTGACTGTTTTTTAAAAAACATCATTGTACATTGAAATTTCTGCTTGCGTATGCTTTAGAAGCAAGAATTAAGAGGACTACATTCATTATTTCAGCTGAAAAATGCTTAGTTTTTGATTTATAGTCAACATTAATGAAATGTCCCCAACAGCGTTTTCAGCCCGAGTGGAGCACATTTTGACTGTTTTTTTTAAAAACATCATTGTACATTGAAATTTCTGCTTGCGTATGCTTTAGAAGCAAGAATTAAGAGGACTACATTCATTATTTCAGCTGAAAAATGCTTAGTTTATGATTTATAGTCAACATTAATGAAATGTCCCCAACAGCGTTTTCAGCCTGAGTGGAGCACATTTTGACTGTTTTTTTAAAAACATCATTGTACATTGAAATTTCTGCTTGCGTATGCTTTAGAAGCAAGAATTAAGAGGACTACAGTCATTATTTCAGCTGAAAAATGCTTAGTTTTTGATTTATAGTCAACGTTAATGAAATGTCCCCAACAGCGTTTTCAGCCCGAGTGGAGCACATTTTGACTGTTTTTTTTAAAAACATCATTGTACATTGAAATTTCTGCTTGCGTATGCTTTAGAAGCAAGAATTAAGAGGACTACATTCATTATTTCAGCTGAAAAATGCTTAGTTTATGATTTATAGTCAACATTAATGTAATGTCCCAAACAAGCGTTTTCAGCCCGAGTGGAGCACATTTTGACTGTTTTTTTAAAAACATCATTGTACATTGAAATTTCTGCTTGCGTATGCTTTAGAAGCAAGAATTAAGAGGACTACATTCATTATTTCAGCTGAAAAATGCTTAGTTTATGATTTATAGTCAACATTAATGAAATGTCCCCAACAGCGTTTTCAGCCTGAGTGGAGCACATTTTGACTGTTTTTTTAAAAACATCATTGTACATTGAAATTTCTGCTTGCGTATGCTTTAGAAGCAAGAATTAAGAGGACTACATTCATTATTTCAGCTGAAAAATGCTTAGTTTTTGATTTATAGTCAACATTAATGAAATGTCCCCAACAGCGTTTTCAGCCTGAGTGGAGCACATTTTGACTGTTTTTTTTAAAAACATCATTGTACATTGAAATTTCTGCTTGCGTATGCTTTAGAAGCAAGAATTAAGAGGACTACATTCATTATTTCAGCTGAAAAATGCTTAGTTTATGATTTATAGTCAACATTAATGTAATGTCCCAAACAAGCGTTTTCAGCCCGAGTGGAGCACATTTTGACCGTTTTTTTAAAAACATCATTGTACATTGAAATTTCTGCTTGCGTCTGCTTTAGAAGCAAGAATTAAGAGGACTACATTCATTATTTCAGCTGAAAAATGCTTAGTTTATGATTTATAGTCAACATTAATGTAATGTCCCAAACAAGCGTTTTCAGCCCGAGTGGAGCACATTTTGACTGTTTTTTTGAAAACATCATTGTACATTGAAATTTCTGCTTGCGTATGCTTTAGAAGCAAGAATTAAGAGGACTACATTCATTATTTCAGCTGAAAAATGCTTAGTTTATGATTTATAGTCAACATTAATGTAATGTCCCAAACAAGCGTTTTCAGCCCGAGTGGAGCACATTTTGACTGTTTTTTTGAAAACATCATTGTACATTGAAATTTCTGCTTGCGTATGCTTTAGAAGCAAGAATTAAGAGGACTACATTCATTATTTCAGCTGAAAAATGCTTAGTTTATGATTTATAGTCAACATTAATGAAATGTTCCAAACAAGCGTTTTCAGCCCGAGTGGAGCACATTTTGACCGTTTTTTTAAAAACATCATTGTACATTGAAATTTCTGCTTGCGTATGCTTTAGAAGCAAGAATTAAGAGGACTACATTCATTATTTCAGCTGAAAAATGCTTAGTTTATGATTTATAGTCAACATTATTGAAATGTTCCAAACAAGCGTTTTCAGCCCGAGTGGAGCACATTTTGACCGTTTTTTTAAAAACATCATTGTACATTGAAATTTCTGCTTGCGTCTGCTTTAGAAGCAAGAATTAAGAGGACTACATTCATTATTTCAGCTGAAAAATGCTTAGTTTATGATTTATAGTCAACATTAATGTAATGTCCCAAACAAGCGTTTTCAGCCCGAGTGGAGCACATTTTGACTGTTTTTTTGAAAACATCATTGTACATTGAAATTTCTGCTTGCGTATGCTTTAGAAGCAAGAATTAAGAGGACTACATTCATTATTTCAGCTGAAAAATGCTTAGTTTATGATTTATAGTCAACATTAATGAAATGTCCCCAACAGCGTTTTCAGCCTGAGTGGAGCACATTTTGACTGTTTTTTTAAAAACATCATTGTACATTGAAATTTCTGCTTGCGTATGCTTTAGAAGCAAGAATTAAGAGGACTACATTCATTATTTCAGCTGAAAAATGCTTAGTTTTTGATTTATAGTCAACATTAATGAAATGTCCCCAACAGCGTTTTCAGCCCGAGTGGAGCACATTTTGACTGTTTTTTTTAAAAACATCATTGTACATTGAAATTTCTGCTTGCGTATGCTTTAGAAGCAAGAATTAAGAGGACTACATTCATTATTTCAGCTGAAAAATGCTTAGTTTTTGATTTATAGTCAACATTAATGAAATGTCCCCAACAGCGTTTTCAGCCCGAGTGGAGCACATTTTGACTGTTTTTTTTAAAAACATCATTGTACATTGAAATTTCTGCTTGCGTATGCTTTAGAAGCAAGAATTAAGAGGACTACATTCATTATTTCAGCTGAAAAATGCTTAGTTTATGATTTATAGTCAACATTAATGAAATGTCCCAAACAAGCGTTTTCAGCCCGAGTGGAGCACATTTTGACCGTTTTTTTAAAAACATCATTGTACATTGAAATTTCTGTTTGCGTATGCTTTAGAAGCAAGAATTAAGAGGACTACATTCATTATTTCAGCTGAAAAATGCTTAGTTTATGATTTATAGTCACCATTAATGTACTGTCCCAAACAAGCGTTTTCAGCCCGAGTGGAGCACATTTTGACTGTTTTTTTTGAAAACATCATTGTACATTGAAATTTCTGCTTGCGTCTGCTTTAGAAGCAAGAATTAAGAGGACTACATTCATTATTTCAGCTGAAAAATGCTTAGTTTATGATTTATAGTCAACATTAATGAAATGTTCCAAACAAGCGTTTTCAGCCCGAGTGGAGCACATTTTGACCGTTTTTTTAAAAACATCATTGTACATTGAAATTTCTGCTTGCGTATGCTGTAGAAGCAAGAATTAAGAGGACTACATTCATTATTTCAGCTGAAAAATGCTTAGTTTATGATTTATAGTCAACATTAATGAAATGTCCCAAACAAGCGTTTTCAGCCCGAGTGGAGCACATTTTGACTGTTTTTTTGAAAACATCATTGTACATTGAAATTTCTGCTTGCGTATGCTTTAGAAGCAAGAATTAAGAGGACTACATTCATTATTTCAGCTGAAAAATGCTTAGTTTTTGATTTATAGTCAACATTAATGAAATGTCCCCAACAGCGTTTTCAGCCCGAGTGGAGCACATTTTGACTGTTTTTTTTAAAAACATCATTGTACATTGAAATTTCTGCTTGCGCATGCTTTAGAAGCAAGAATTAAGAGGACTACATTCATTATTTCAGCTGAAAAATGCTTAGTTTTTGATTTATAGTCAACATTAATGAAATGTCCCCAACAGCGTTTTCAGCCCGAGTGGAGCACATTTTGACTGTTTTTTTTAAAAACATCATTGTACATTGAAATTTCTGCTTGCGTATGCTTTAGAAGCAAGAATTAAGAGGACTACATTCATTATTTCAGCTGAAAAATGCTTAGTTTATGATTTATAGTCAACATTAATGAAATGTCCCAAACAAGCGTTTTCAGCCCGAGTGGAGCACATTTTGACCATTTTTTTAAAAACATCATTGTACATTGAAATTTCTGCTTGCGTCTGCTTTAGAAGCAAGAATTAAGAGGACTACATTCATTATTTCAGCTGAAAAATGCTTAGTTTATGATTTATAGTCAACATTAATGTAATGTCCCAAACAAGCGTTTTCAGCCCGAGTGGAGCACATTTTGACTGTTTTTTTGAAAACATCATTGTACATTGAAATTTCTGCTTGCGTATGCTTTAGAAGCAAGAATTAAGAGGACTACATTCATTATTTCAGCTGAAAAATGCTTAGTTTATGATTTATAGTCAACATTAATGAAATGTCCCCAACAGCGTTTTCAGCCTGAGTGGAGCACATTTTGACTGTTTTTTTAAAAACATCATTGTACATTGAAATTTCTGCTTGCGTATGCTTTAGAAGCAAGAATTAAGAGGACTACATTCATTATTTCAGCTGAAAAATGCTTAGTTTATGATTTATAGTCAACATTAATGTAATGTCCCAAACAAGCGTTTTCAGCCCGAGTGGAGCACATTTTGACTGTTTTTTTGAAAACATCATTGTACATTGAAATTTCTGCTTGCGTATGCTTTAGAAGCAAGAATTAAGAGGACTACATTCATTATTTCAGCTGAAAAATGCTTAGTTTATGATTTATAGTCAACATTAATGAAATGTCCCCAACAGCGTTTTCAGCCTGAGTGGAGCACATTTTGACTGTTTTTTTAAAAACATCATTGTACATTGAAATTTCTGCTTGCGTATGCTTTAGAAGCAAGAATTAAGAGGACTACATTCATTATTTCAGCTGAAAAATGCTTAGTTTTTGATTTATAGTCAACATTAATGAAATGTCCCCAACAGCGTTTTCAGCCCGAGTGGAGCACATTTTGACTGTTTTTTTTAAAAACATCATTGTACATTGAAATTTCTGCTTGCGTATGCTTTAGAAGCAAGAATTAAGAGGACTACATTCATTATTTCAGCTGAAAAATGCTTAGTTTTTGATTTATAGTCAACATTAATGAAATGTCCCCAACAGCGTTTTCAGCCCGAGTGGAGCACATTTTGACTGTTTTTTTTAAAAACATCATTGTACATTGAAATTTCTGCTTGCGTATGCTTTAGAAGCAAGAATTAAGAGGACTACATTCATTATTTCAGCTGAAAAATGCTTAGTTTATGATTTATAGTCAACATTAATGAAATGTCCCAAACAAGCGTTTTCAGCCCGAGTGGAGCACATTTTGACCGTTTTTTTAAAAACATCATTGTACATTGAAATTTCTGTTTGCGTATGCTTTAGAAGCAAGAATTAAGAGGACTACATTCATTATTTCAGCTGAAAAATGCTTAGTTTATGATTTATAGTCACCATTAATGTAATGTCCCAAACAAGCGTTTTCAGCCCGAGTGGAGCACATTTTGACTGTTTTTTTGAAAACATCATTGTACATTGAAATTTCTGCTTGCGTCTGCTTTAGAAGCAAGAATTAAGAGGACTACATTCATTATTTCAGCTGAAAAATGCTTAGTTTATGATTTATAGTCAACATTAATGAAATGTTCCAAACAAGCGTTTTCAGCCCGAGTGGAGCACATTTTGACTGTTTTTTTAAAAACATCATTGTACATTGAAATTTCTGCTTGCGTATGCTTTAGAAGCAAGAATTAAGAGGACTACATTCATTATTTCAGCTGAAAAATGCTTAGTTTATGATTTATATTCAACATTAATGAAATGTTCCAAACAAGCGTTTTCAGCCCGAGTGGAGCACATTTTGACCGTTTTTTTAAAAACATCATTGTACATTGAAATTTCTGCTTGCGTCTGCTTTAGAAGCAAGAATTAAGAGGACTACATTCATTATTTCAGCTGAAAAATGCTTAGTTTATGATTTATAGTCAACGTTAATGTAATGTCCCAAACAAGCGTTTTCAGCCCGAGTGGAGCACATTTTGACTGTTTTTTTAAAAACATCATTGTACATTGAAATTTCTGCTTGCGTATGCTTTAGAAGCAAGAATTAAGAGGACTACATTCATTATTTCAGCTGAAAAATGCTTAGTTTATGATTTATAGTCAACATTAATGAAATGTCCCCAACAGCGTTTTCAGCCCGAGTGGAGCACATTTTGACTGTTTTTTTAAAAACATCATTGTACATTGAAATTTCTGCTTGCGTATGCTTTAGAAGCAAGAATTAAGAGGACTACATTCATTATTTCAGCTGAAAAATGCTTAGTTTTTGATTTATAGTCAACATTAATGAAATGTCCCCAACAGCGTTTTCAGCCCGAGTGGAGCACATTTTGACCGTTTTTTTAAAAACATCATTGTACATTGAAATTTCTGCTTGCGTATGCTGTAGAAGCAAGAATTAAGAGGACTACATTCATTATTTCAGCTGAAAAATGCTTAGTTTATGATTTATAGTCAACATTAATGTAATGTCCCAAACAAGCGTTTTCAGCCCGAGTGGAGCACATTTTGACTGTTTTTTTAAAAACATCATTGTACATTGAAATTTCTGCTTGCGTATGCTTTAGAAGCAAGAATTAAGAGGACTACATTCATTATTTCAGCTGAAAAATGCTTAGTTTATGATTTATAGTCAACATTAATGAAATGTCCCCAACAGCGTTTTCAGCCTGAGTGGAGCACATTTTGACTGTTTTTTTAAAAACATCATTGTACATTGAAATTTCTGCTTGCGTATGCTTTAGAAGCAAGAATTAAGAGGACTACATTCATTATTTCAGCTGAAAAATGCTTAGTTTTTGATTTATAGTCAACATTAATGAAATGTCCCCAACAGCGTTTTCAGCCCGAGTGGAGCACATTTTGACTGTTTTTTTAAAAACATCATTGTACATTGAAATTTCTGCTTGCGTAAGCTTTAGAAGCAAGAATTAAGAGGACTACATTCATTATTTCAGCTGAAAAATGCTTAGTTTATGATTTATAGTCAACATTAATGAAATGTCCCCAACAGCGTTTTCAGCCTGAGTGGAGCACATTTTGACTGTTTTTTTAAAAACATCATTGTACATTGAAATTTCTGCTTGCGTATGCTTTAGAAGCAAGAATTAAGAGGACTACATTCATTATTTCAGCTGAAAAATGCTTAGTTTTTGATTTATAGTCAACATTAATGAAATGTCCCCAACAGCGTTTTCAGCCCGAGTGGAGCACATTTTGACTGTTTTTTTTAAAAACATCATTGTACATTGAAATTTCTGCTTGCGTATGCTTTAGAAGCAAGAATTAAGAGGACTACATTCATTATTTCAGCTGAAAAATGCTTAGTTTATGATTTATATTCAACATTAATGAAATGTTCCAAACAAGCGTTTTCAGCCCGAGTGGAGCACATTTTGACCGTTTTTTTAAAAACATCATTGTACATTGAAATTTCTGCTTGCGTCTGCTTTAGAAGCAAGAATTAAGAGGACTACATTCATTATTTCAGCTGAAAAATGCTTAGTTTATGATTTATAGTCAACGTTAATGTAATGTCCCCAACAGCGTTTTCAGCCCGAGTGGAGCACATTTTGACTGTTTTTTTTAAAAACATCATTGTACATTGAAATTTCTGCTTGCGTATGCTTTAGAAGCAAGAATTAAGAGGACTACATTCATTATTTCAGCTGAAAAATGCTTAGTTTATGATTTATAGTCAACATTAATGAAATGTTCCAAACAAGCGTTTTCAGCCCGAGTGGAGCACATTTTGACCATTTTTTTAAAAACATCATTGTACATTGAAATTTCTGCTTGCGTATGCTGTAGAAGCAAGAATTAAGAGGACTACATTCATTATTTCAGCTGAAAAATGCTTAGTTTATGATTTATAGTCAACATTAATGTAATGTCCCAAACAAGCGTTTTCAGCCCGAGTGGAGCACATTTTGACTGTTTTTTTAAAAACATCATTGTACATTGAAATTTCTGCTTGCGTATGCTTTAGAAGCAAGAATTAAGAGGACTACATTCATTATTTCAGCTGAAAAATGCTTAGTTTATGATTTATAGTCAACATTAATGAAATGTCCCAAACAAGCGTTTTCAGCCCGAGTGGAGCACATTTTGACTGTTTTTTTGAAAACATCATTGTACATTGAAATTTCTGCTTGCGTCTGCTTTAGAAGCAAGAATTAAGAGGACTACATTCATTATTTCAGCTGAAAAATGCTTAGTTTATGATTTATAGTCAACATTAATGTAATGTCCCAAACAAGCGTTTTCAGCCCGAGTGGAGCACATTTTGACTGTTTTTTTGAAAACATCATTGTACATTGAAATTTCTGCTTGCGTATGCTTTAGAAGCAAGAATTAAGAGGACTACATTCATTATTTCAGCTGAAAAATGCTTAGTTTTTGATTTATAGTCAACATTAATGAAATGTTCCAAACAAGCGTTTTCAGCCCGAGTGGAGCACATTTTGACTGTTTTTTTAAAAACATCATTGTACATTGAAATTTCTGCTTGCGTAAGCTTTAGAAGCAAGAATTAAGAGGACTACATTCATTATTTCAGCTGAAAAATGCTTAGTTTTTGATTTATAGTCAACATTAATGAAATGTCCCCAACAGCGTTTTCAGCCTGAGTGGAGCACATTTTGACTGTTTTTTTAAAAACATCATTGTACATTGAAATTTCTGCTTGCGTATGCTTTAGAAGCAAGAATTAAGAGGACTACATTCATTATTTCAGCTGAAAAATGCTTAGTTTTTGATTTATAGTCAACATTAATGAAATGTCCCCAACAGCGTTTTCAGCCCGAGTGGAGCACATTTTGACTGTTTTTTTTAAAAACATCATTGTACATTGAAATTTCTGCTTGCGTATGCTTTAGAAGCAAGAATTAAGAGGACTACATTCATTATTTCAGCTGAAAAATGCTTAGTTTATGATTTATAGTCAACATTAATGAAATGTTCCAAACAAGCGTTTTCAGCCCGAGTGGAGCACATTTTGACCATTTTTTTAAAAACATCATTGTACATTGAAATTTCTGCTTGCGTCTGCTTTAGAAGCAAGAATTAAGAGGACTACATTCATTATTTCAGCTGAAAAATGCTTAGTTTATGATTTATAGTCAACATTAATGTAATGTCCCAAACAAGCGTTTTCAGCCCGAGTGGAGCACATTTTGACTGTTTTTTTAAAAACATCATTGTACATTGAAATTTCTGCTTGCGTATGCTTTAGAAGCAAGAATTAAGAGGACTACATTCATTATTTCAGCTGAAAAATGCTTAGTTTATGATTTATAGTCAACATTAATGAAATGTCCCCAACAGCGTTTTCAGCCCGAGTGGAGCACATTTTGACTGTTTTTTTAAAAACATCATTGTACATTGAAATTTCTGCTTGCGTATGCTTTAGAAGCAAGAATTAAGAGGACTACATTCATTATTTCAGCTGAAAAATGCTTAGTTTTTGATTTATAGTCAACATTAATGTAATGTCCCAAACAAGCGTTTTCAGCCCGAGTGGAGCACATTTTGACTGTTTTTTTGAAAACATCATTGTACATTGAAATTTCTGCTTGCGTATGCTTTAGAAGCAAGAATTAAGAGGACTACATTCATTATTTCAGCTGAAAAATGCTTAGTTTATGATTTATAGTCAACATTAATGAAATGTCCCCAACAGCGTTTTCAGCCTGAGTGGAGCACATTTTGACTGTTTTTTTAAAAACATCATTGTACATTGAAATTTCTGCTTGCGTATGCTTTAGAAGCAAGAATTAAGAGGACTACATTCATTATTTCAGCTGAAAAATGCTTAGTTTTTGATTTATAGTCAACATTAATGAAATGTCCCCAACAGCGTTTTCAGCCCGAGTGGAGCACATTTTGACTGTTTTTTTTAAAAACATCATTGTACATTGAAATTTCTGCTTGCGTATGCTTTAGAAGCAAGAATTAAGAGGACTACATTCATTATTTCAGCTGAAAAATGCTTAGTTTATGATTTATAGTCAACATTAATGAAATGTCCCCAACAGCGTTTTCAGCCCGAGTGGAGCACATTTTGACTGTTTTTTTTAACAACATCATTGTACATTGAAATTTCTGCTTGCGTATGCTTTAGAAGCAAGAATTAAGAGGACTACATTCATTATTTCAGCTGAAAAATGCTTAGTTTATGATTTATAGTCAACATTAATGAAATGTTCCAAACAAGCGTTTTCAGCCCGAGTGGAGCACATTTTGACCGTTTTTTTAAAAACATCATTGTACATTGAAATTTCTGTTTGCGTATGCTTTAGAAGCAAGAATTAAGAGGACTACATTCATTATTTCAGCTGAAAAATGCTTAGTTTATGATTTATAGTCAACATTAATGTAATGTCCCAAACAAGCGTTTTCAGCCCGAGTGGAGCACATTTTGACTGTTTTTTTGAAAACATCATTGTACATTGAAATTTCTGCTTGCGTATGCTTTAGAAGCAAGAATTAAGAGGACTACATTCATTATTTCAGCTGAAAAATGCTTAGTTTATGATTTATAGTCAACATTAATGAAATGTTCCAAACAAGCGTTTTCAGCCCGAGTGGAGCACATTTTGACCGTTTTTTTAAAAACATCATTGTACATTGAAATTTCTGCTTGCGTATGCTGTAGAAGCAAGAATTAAGAGGACTACATTCATTATTTCAGCTGAAAAATGCTTAGTTTATGATTTATAGTCAACATTAATGTAATGTCCCAAACAAGCGTTTTCAGCCCGAGTGGAGCACATTTTGACTGTTTTTTTAAAAACATCATTGTACATTGAAATTTCTGCTTGCGTATGCTTTAGAAGCAAGAATTAAGAGGACTACATTCATTATTTCAGCTGAAAAATGCTTAGTTTATGATTTATAGTCAACATTAATGAAATGTCCCCAACAGCGTTTTCAGCCTGAGTGGAGCACATTTTGACTGTTTTTTTAAAAACATCATTGTACATTGAAATTTCTGCTTGCGTATGCTTTAGAAGCAAGAATTAAGAGGACTACATTCATTATTTCAGCTGAAAAATGCTTAGTTTTTGATTTATAGTCAACATTAATGAAATGTCCCCAACAGCGTTTTCAGCCCGAGTGGAGCACATTTTGACTGTTTTTTTAAAAACATCATTGTACATTGAAATTTCTGCTTGCGTAAGCTTTAGAAGCAAGAATTAAGAGGACTACATTCATTATTTCAGCTGAAAAATGCTTAGTTTATGATTTATAGTCAACATTAATGAAATGTCCCCAACAGCGTTTTCAGCCTGAGTGGAGCACATTTTGACTGTTTTTTTAAAAACATCATTGTACATTGAAATTTCTGCTTGCGTATGTTTTAGAAGCAAGAATTAAGAGGACTACATTCATTATTTCAGCTGAAAAATGCTTAGTTTTTGATTTATAGTCAACATTAATGAAATGTCCCCAACAGCGTTTTCAGCCCGAGTGGAGCACATTTTGACTGTTTTTTTTAAAAACATCATTGTACATTGAAATTTCTGCTTGCGTATGCTTTAGAAGCAAGAATTAAGAGGACTACATTCATTATTTCAGCTGAAAAATGCTTAGTTTATGATTTATATTCAACATTAATGAAATGTTCCAAACAAGCGTTTTCAGCCCGAGTGGAGCACATTTTGACCGTTTTTTTAAAAACATCATTGTACATTGAAATTTCTGCTTGCGTCTGCTTTAGAAGCAAGAATTAAGAGGACTACATTCATTATTTCAGCTGAAAAATGCTTAATTTATGATTTATAGTCAACGTTAATGTAATGTCCCCAACAGCGTTTTCAGCCCGAGTGGAGCACATTTTGACTGTTTTTTTAAAAACATCATTGTACATTGAAATTTCTGCTTGCGTAAGCTTTAGAAGCAAGAATTAAGAGGACTACATTCATTATTTCAGCTGAAAAATGCTTAGTTTATGATTTATAGTCAACATTAATGAAATGTCCCCAACAGCGTTTTCAGCCTGAGTGGAGCACATTTTGACTGTTTTTTTAAAAACATCATTGTACATTGAAATTTCTGCTTGCGTATGCTTTAGAAGCAAGAATTAAGAGGACTACATTCATTATTTCAGCTGAAAAATGCTTAGTTTTTGATTTATAGTCAACATTAATGAAATGTCCCCAACAGCGTTTTCAGCCCGAGTGGAGCACATTTTGACTGTTTTTTTTAAAAACATCATTGTACATTGAAATTTCTGCTTGCGTATGCTTTAGAAGCAAGAATTAAGAGGACTACATTCATTATTTCAGCTGAAAAATGCTTAGTTTATGATTTATATTCAACATTAATGAAATGTTCCAAACAAGCGTTTTCAGCCCGAGTGGAGCACATTTTGACCGTTTTTTTAAAAACATCATTGTACATTGAAATTTCTGCTTGCGTCTGCTTTAGAAGCAAGAATTAAGAGGACTACATTCATTATTTCAGCTGAAAAATGCTTAGTTTATGATTTATAGTCAACGTTAATGTAATGTCCCAAACAAGCGTTTTCAGCCCGAGTGGAGCACATTTTGACTGTTTTTTTAAAAACATCATTGTACATTGAAATTTCTGCTTGCGTATGCTTTAGAAGCAAGAATTAAGAGGACTACATTCATTATTTCAGCTGAAAAATGCTTAGTTTATGATTTATAGTCAACATTAATGAAATGTCCCCAACAGCGTTTTCAGCCCGAGTGGAGCACATTTTGACTGTTTTTTTAAAAACATCATTGTACATTGAAATTTCTGCTTGCGTATGCTTTAGAAGCAAGAATTAAGAGGACTACATTCATTATTTCAGCTGAAAAATGCTTAGTTTTTGATTTATAGTCAACATTAATGAAATGTCCCCAACAGCGTTTTCAGCCCGAGTGGAGCACATTTTGACCGTTTTTTTAAAAACATCATTGTACATTGAAATTTCTGCTTGCGTATGCTGTAGAAGCAAGAATTAAGAGGACTACATTCATTATTTCAGCTGAAAAATGCTTAGTTTATGATTTATAGTCAACATTAATGTAATGTCCCAAACAAGCGTTTTCAGCCCGAGTGGAGCACATTTTGACTGTTTTTTTAAAAACATCATTGTACATTGAAATTTCTGCTTGCGTATGCTTTAGAAGCAAGAATTAAGAGGACTACATTCATTATTTCAGCTGAAAAATGCTTAGTTTATGATTTATAGTCAACATTAATGAAATGTCCCCAACAGCGTTTTCAGCCTGAGTGGAGCACATTTTGACTGTTTTTTTAAAAACATCATTGTACATTGAAATTTCTGCTTGCGTATGCTTTAGAAGCAAGAATTAAGAGGACTACATTCATTATTTCAGCTGAAAAATGCTTAGTTTTTGATTTATAGTCAACATTAATG
Source organism: Hippichthys cyanospilos (assembly GCF_059441005.1). Lineage (NCBI taxonomy): Eukaryota > Metazoa > Chordata > Actinopteri > Syngnathiformes > Syngnathidae > Hippichthys > Hippichthys cyanospilos. The sequence goes on from NW_028283442.1 coordinate 63,510, forward strand.
AAATGTCCCCAACAGCGTTTTCAGCCCGAGTGGAGCACATTTTGACTGTTTTTTTAAAAACATCATTGTACATTGAAATTTCTGCTTGCGTAAGCTTTAGAAGCAAGAATTAAGAGGACTACATTCATTATTTCAGCTGAAAAATGCTTAGTTTATGATTTATAGTCAACATTAATGAAATGTCCCCAACAGCGTTTTCAGCCTGAGTGGAGCACATTTTGACTGTTTTTTTAAAAACATCATTGTACATTGAAATTTCTGCTTGCGTATGCTTTAGAAGCAAGAATTAAGAGGACTACATTCATTATTTCAGCTGAAAAATGCTTAGTTTTTGATTTATAGTCAACATTAATGAAATGTCCCCAACAGCGTTTTCAGCCCGAGTGGAGCACATTTTGACTGTTTTTTTTAAAAACATCATTGTACATTGAAATTTCTGCTTGCGTATGCTTTAGAAGCAAGAATTAAGAGGACTACATTCATTATTTCAGCTGAAAAATGCTTAGTTTATGATTTATATTCAACATTAATGAAATGTCCCCAACAGCGTTTTCAGCCTGAGTGGAGCACATTTTGACTGTTTTTTTAAAAACATCATTGTACATTGAAATTTCTGCTTGCGTATGCTTTAGAAGCAAGAATTAAGAGGACTACATTCATTATTTCAGCTGAAAAATGCTTAGTTTTTGATTTATAGTCAACATTAATGAAATGTCCCCAACAGCGTTTTCAGCCCGAGTGGAGCACATTTTGACTGTTTTTTTAAAAACATCATTGTACATTGAAATTTCTGCTTGCGTAAGCTTTAGAAGCAAGAATTAAGAGGACTACATTCATTATTTCAGCTGAAAAATGCTTAGTTTATGATTTATAGTCAACATTAATGAAATGTCCCCAACAGCGTTTTCAGCCTGAGTGGAGCACATTTTGACTGTTTTTTTAAAAACATCATTGTACATTGAAATTTCTGCTTGCGTATGCTTTAGAAGCAAGAATTAAGAGGACTACATTCATTATTTCAGCTGAAAAATGCTTAGTTTTTGATTTATAGTCAACATTAATGAAATGTCCCCAACAGCGTTTTCAGCCCGAGTGGAGCACATTTTGACTGTTTTTTTTAAAAACATCATTGTACATTGAAATTTCTGCTTGCGTATGCTTTAGAAGCAAGAATTAAGAGGACTACATTCATTATTTCAGCTGAAAAATGCTTAGTTTATGATTTATATTCAACATTAATGAAATGTTCCAAACAAGCGTTTTCAGCCCGAGTGGAGCACATTTTGACCGTTTTTTTAAAAACATCATTGTACATTGAAATTTCTGCTTGCGTCTGCTTTAGAAGCAAGAATTAAGAGGACTACATTCATTATTTCAGCTGAAAAATGCTTAGTTTATGATTTATAGTCAACGTTAATGTAATGTCCCCAACAGCGTTTTCAGCCCGAGTGGAGCACATTTTGACTGTTTTTTTAAAAACATCATTGTACATTGAAATTTCTGCTTGCGTAAGCTTTAGAAGCAAGAATTAAGAGGACTACATTCATTATTTCAGCTGAAAAATGCTTAGTTTATGATTTATAGTCAACATTAATGAAATGTCCCCAACAGCGTTTTCAGCCTGAGTGGAGCACATTTTGACTGTTTTTTTAAAAACATCATTGTACATTGAAATTTCTGCTTGCGTATGCTTTAGAAGCAAGAATTAAGAGGACTACATTCATTATTTCAGCTGAAAAATGCTTAGTTTTTGATTTATAGTCAACATTAATGAAATGTCCCCAACAGCGTTTTCAGCCCGAGTGGAGCACATTTTGACTGTTTTTTTTAAAAACATCATTGTACATTGAAATTTCTGCTTGCGTATGCTTTAGAAGCAAGAATTAAGAGGACTACATTCATTATTTCAGCTGAAAAATGCTTAGTTTATGATTTATATTCAACATTAATGAAATGTTCCAAACAAGCGTTTTCAGCCCGAGTGGAGCACATTTTGACCGTTTTTTTAAAAACATCATTGTACATTGAAATTTCTGCTTGCGTCTGCTTTAGAAGCAAGAATTAAGAGGACTACATTCATTATTTCAGCTGAAAAATGCTTAGTTTATGATTTATAGTCAACGTTAATGTAATGTCCCAAACAAGCGTTTTCAGCCCGAGTGGAGCACATTTTGACTGTTTTTTTAAAAACATCATTGTACATTGAAATTTCTGCTTGCGTATGCTTTAGAAGCAAGAATTAAGAGGACTACATTCATTATTTCAGCTGAAAAATGCTTAGTTTATGATTTATAGTCAACATTAATGAAATGTCCCCAACAGCGTTTTCAGCCCGAGTGGAGCACATTTTGACTGTTTTTTTAAAAACATCATTGTACATTGAAATTTCTGCTTGCGTATGCTTTAGAAGCAAGAATTAAGAGGACTACATTCATTATTTCAGCTGAAAAATGCTTAGTTTTTGATTTATAGTCAACATTAATGAAATGTCCCCAACAGCGTTTTCAGCCCGAGTGGAGCACATTTTGACCGTTTTTTTAAAAACATCATTGTACATTGAAATTTCTGCTTGCGTATGCTGTAGAAGCAAGAATTAAGAGGACTACATTCATTATTTCAGCTGAAAAATGCTTAGTTTATGATTTATAGTCAACATTAATGTAATGTCCCAAACAAGCGTTTTCAGCCCGAGTGGAGCACATTTTGACTGTTTTTTTAAAAACATCATTGTACATTGAAATTTCTGCTTGCGTATGCTTTAGAAGCAAGAATTAAGAGGACTACATTCATTATTTCAGCTGAAAAATGCTTAGTTTATGATTTATAGTCAACATTAATGAAATGTCCCCAACAGCGTTTTCAGCCTGAGTGGAGCACATTTTGACTGTTTTTTTAAAAACATCATTGTACATTGAAATTTCTGCTTGCGTATGCTTTAGAAGCAAGAATTAAGAGGACTACATTCATTATTTCAGCTGAAAAATGCTTAGTTTTTGATTTATAGTCAACATTAATGAAATGTCCCCAACAGCGTTTTCAGCCCGAGTGGAGCACATTTTGACTGTTTTTTTAAAAACATCATTGTACATTGAAATTTCTGCTTGCGTAAGCTTTAGAAGCAAGAATTAAGAGGACTACATTCATTATTTCAGCTGAAAAATGCTTAGTTTATGATTTATAGTCAACATTAATGAAATGTCCCCAACAGCGTTTTCAGCCTGAGTGGAGCACATTTTGACTGTTTTTTTAAAAACATCATTGTACATTGAAATTTCTGCTTGCGTATGCTTTAGAAGCAAGAATTAAGAGGACTACATTCATTATTTCAGCTGAAAAATGCTTAGTTTTTGATTTATAGTCAACATTAATGAAATGTCCCCAACAGCGTTTTCAGCCCGAGTGGAGCACATTTTGACTGTTTTTTTTAAAAACATCATTGTACATTGAAATTTCTGCTTGCGTATGCTTTAGAAGCAAGAATTAAGAGGACTACATTCATTATTTCAGCTGAAAAATGCTTAGTTTATGATTTATATTCAACATTAATGAAATGTTCCAAACAAGCGTTTTCAGCCCGAGTGGAGCACATTTTGACCGTTTTTTTAAAAACATCATTGTACATTGAAATTTCTGCTTGCGTCTGCTTTAGAAGCAAGAATTAAGAGGACTACATTCATTATTTCAGCTGAAAAATGCTTAGTTTATGATTTATAGTCAACGTTAATGTAATGTCCCCAACAGCGTTTTCAGCCCGAGTGGAGCACATTTTGACTGTTTTTTTAAAAACATCATTGTACATTGAAATTTCTGCTTGCGTAAGCTTTAGAAGCAAGAATTAAGAGGACTACATTCATTATTTCAGCTGAAAAATGCTTAGTTTATGATTTATAGTCAACATTAATGAAATGTCCCCAACAGCGTTTTCAGCCTGAGTGGAGCACATTTTGACTGTTTTTTTAAAAACATCATTGTACATTGAAATTTCTGCTTGCGTATGCTTTAGAAGCAAGAATTAAGAGGACTACATTCATTATTTCAGCTGAAAAATGCTTAGTTTTTGATTTATAGTCAACATTAATGAAATGTCCCCAACAGCGTTTTCAGCCCGAGTGGAGCACATTTTGACTGTTTTTTTTAAAAACATCATTGTACATTGAAATTTCTGCTTGCGTATGCTTTAGAAGCAAGAATTAAGAGGACTACATTCATTATTTCAGCTGAAAAATGCTTAGTTTATGATTTATATTCAACATTAATGAAATGTTCCAAACAAGCGTTTTCAGCCCGAGTGGAGCACATTTTGACCGTTTTTTTAAAAACATCATTGTACATTGAAATTTCTGCTTGCGTCTGCTTTAGAAGCAAGAATTAAGAGGACTACATTCATTATTTCAGCTGAAAAATGCTTAGTTTATGATTTATAGTCAACGTTAATGTAATGTCCCAAACAAGCGTTTTCAGCCCGAGTGGAGCACATTTTGACTGTTTTTTTAAAAACATCATTGTACATTGAAATTTCTGCTTGCGTATGCTTTAGAAGCAAGAATTAAGAGGACTACATTCATTATTTCAGCTGAAAAATGCTTAGTTTATGATTTATAGTCAACATTAATGAAATGTCCCCAACAGCGTTTTCAGCCCGAGTGGAGCACATTTTGACTGTTTTTTTAAAAACATCATTGTACATTGAAATTTCTGCTTGCGTATGCTTTAGAAGCAAGAATTAAGAGGACTACATTCATTATTTCAGCTGAAAAATGCTTAGTTTTTGATTTATAGTCAACATTAATGAAATGTCCCCAACAGCGTTTTCAGCCCGAGTGGAGCACATTTTGACTGTTTTTTTTTAAAAACATCATTGTACATTGAAATTTCTGCTTGCGTATGCTTTAGAAGCAAGAATTAAGAGGACTACATTCATTATTTCAGCTGAAAAATGCTTAGTTTATGAATTATAGTCAACATTAATGAAATGTTCCAAACAAGCGTTTTCAGCCCGAGTGGAGCACATTTTGACCGTTTTTTTAAAAACATCATTGTACATTGAAATTTCTGCTTGCGTATGCTGTAGAAGCAAGAATTAAGAGGACTACATTCATTATTTCAGCTGAAAAATGCTTAGTTTATGATTTATAGTCAACATTAATGTAATGTCCCAAACAAGCGTTTTCAGCCCGAGTGGAGCACATTTTGACTGTTTTTTTAAAAACATCATTGTACATTGAAATTTCTGCTTGCGTATGCTTTAGAAGCAAGAATTAAGAGGACTACATTCATTATTTCAGCTGAAAAATGCTTAGTTTTTGATTTATAGTCAACATTAATGAAATGTCCCCAACAGCGTTTTCAGCCCGAGTGGAGCACATTTTGACTGTTTTTTTTAAAAACATCATTGTACATTGAAATTTCTGCTTGCGTATGCTTTAGAAGCAAGAATTAAGAGGACTACATTCATTATTTCAGCTGAAAAATGCTTAGTTTATGATTTATATTCAACATTAATGAAATGTTCCAAACAAGCGTTTTCAGCCCGAGTGGAGCACATTTTGACCGTTTTTTTAAAAACATCATTGTACATTGAAATTTCTGCTTGCGTCTGCTTTAGAAGCAAGAATTAAGAGGACTACATTCATTATTTCAGCTGAAAAATGCTTAGTTTATGATTTATAGTCAACGTTAATGTAATGTCCCAAACAAGCGTTTTCAGCCCGAGTGGAGCACATTTTGACTGTTTTTTTAAAAACATCATTGTACATTGAAATTTCTGCTTGCGTATGCTTTAGAAGCAAGAATTAAGAGGACTACATTCATTATTTCAGCTGAAAAATGCTTAGTTTATGATTTATAGTCAACATTAATGAAATGTCCCCAACAGCGTTTTCAGCCCGAGTGGAGCACATTTTGACTGTTTTTTTAAAAACATCATTGTACATTGAAATTTCTGCTTGCGTATGCTTTAGAAGCAAGAATTAAGAGGACTACATTCATTATTTCAGCTGAAAAATGCTTAGTTTTTGATTTATAGTCAACATTAATGAAATGTCCCCAACAGCGTTTTCAGCCCGAGTGGAGCACATTTTGACTGTTTTTTTTAAAAACATCATTGTACATTGAAATTTCTGCTTGCGTATGCTTTAGAAGCAAGAATTAAGAGGACTACATTCATTATTTCAGCTGAAAAATGCTTAGTTTATGATTTATATTCAACATTAATGAAATGTCCCCAACAGCGTTTTCAGCCTGAGTGGAGCACATTTTGACTGTTTTTTTAAAAACATCATTGTACATTGAAATTTCTGCTTGCGTATGCTTTAGAAGCAAGAATTAAGAGGACTACATTCATTATTTCAGCTGAAAAATGCTTAGTTTTTGATTTATAGTCAACATTAATGAAATGTCCCCAACAGCGTTTTCAGCCCGAGTGGAGCACATTTTGACTGTTTTTTTAAAAACATCATTGTACATTGAAATTTCTGCTTGCGTAAGCTTTAGAAGCAAGAATTAAGAGGACTACATTCATTATTTCAGCTGAAAAATGCTTAGTTTATGATTTATAGTCAACATTAATGAAATGTCCCCAACAGCGTTTTCAGCCTGAGTGGAGCACATTTTGACTGTTTTTTTAAAAACATCATTGTACATTGAAATTTCTGCTTGCGTATGCTTTAGAAGCAAGAATTAAGAGGACTACATTCATTATTTCAGCTGAAAAATGCTTAGTTTTTGATTTATAGTCAACATTAATGAAATGTCCCCAACAGCGTTTTCAGCCCGAGTGGAGCACATTTTGACTGTTTTTTTTAAAAACATCATTGTACATTGAAATTTCTGCTTGCGTATGCTTTAGAAGCAAGAATTAAGAGGACTACATTCATTATTTCAGCTGAAAAATGCTTAGTTTATGATTTATATTCAACATTAATGAAATGTTCCAAACAAGCGTTTTCAGCCCGAGTGGAGCACATTTTGACCGTTTTTTTAAAAACATCATTGTACATTGAAATTTCTGCTTGCGTCTGCTTTAGAAGCAAGAATTAAGAGGACTACATTCATTATTTCAGCTGAAAAATGCTTAGTTTATGATTTATAGTCAACGTTAATGTAATGTCCCCAACAGCGTTTTCAGCCCGAGTGGAGCACATTTTGACTGTTTTTTTAAAAACATCATTGTACATTGAAATTTCTGCTTGCGTAAGCTTTAGAAGCAAGAATTAAGAGGACTACATTCATTATTTCAGCTGAAAAATGCTTAGTTTATGATTTATAGTCAACATTAATGAAATGTCCCCAACAGCGTTTTCAGCCTGAGTGGAGCACATTTTGACTGTTTTTTTAAAAACATCATTGTACATTGAAATTTCTGCTTGCGTATGCTTTAGAAGCAAGAATTAAGAGGACTACATTCATTATTTCAGCTGAAAAATGCTTAGTTTTTGATTTATAGTCAACATTAATGAAATGTCCCCAACAGCGTTTTCAGCCCGAGTGGAGCACATTTTGACTGTTTTTTTTAAAAACATCATTGTACATTGAAATTTCTGCTTGCGTATGCTTTAGAAGCAAGAATTAAGAGGACTACATTCATTATTTCAGCTGAAAAATGCTTAGTTTATGATTTATATTCAACATTAATGAAATGTTCCAAACAAGCGTTTTCAGCCCGAGTGGAGCACATTTTGACCGTTTTTTTAAAAACATCATTGTACATTGAAATTTCTGCTTGCGTCTGCTTTAGAAGCAAGAATTAAGAGGACTACATTCATTATTTCAGCTGAAAAATGCTTAGTTTATGATTTATAGTCAACGTTAATGTAATGTCCCAAACAAGCGTTTTCAGCCCGAGTGGAGCACATTTTGACTGTTTTTTTAAAAACATCATTGTACATTGAAATTTCTGCTTGCGTATGCTTTAGAAGCAAGAATTAAGAGGACTACATTCATTATTTCAGCTGAAAAATGCTTAGTTTATGATTTATAGTCAACATTAATGAAATGTCCCCAACAGCGTTTTCAGCCCGAGTGGAGCACATTTTGACTGTTTTTTTAAAAACATCATTGTACATTGAAATTTCTGCTTGCGTATGCTTTAGAAGCAAGAATTAAGAGGACTACATTCATTATTTCAGCTGAAAAATGCTTAGTTTTTGATTTATAGTCAACATTAATGAAATGTCCCCAACAGCGTTTTCAGCCCGAGTGGAGCACATTTTGACCGTTTTTTTAAAAACATCATTGTACATTGAAATTTCTGCTTGCGTATGCTGTAGAAGCAAGAATTAAGAGGACTACATTCATTATTTCAGCTGAAAAATGCTTAGTTTATGATTTATAGTCAACATTAATGTAATGTCCCAAACAAGCGTTTTCAGCCCGAGTGGAGCACATTTTGACTGTTTTTTTAAAAACATCATTGTACATTGAAATTTCTGCTTGCGTATGCTTTAGAAGCAAGAATTAAGAGGACTACATTCATTATTTCAGCTGAAAAATGCTTAGTTTATGATTTATAGTCAACATTAATGAAATGTCCCCAACAGCGTTTTCAGCCTGAGTGGAGCACATTTTGACTGTTTTTTTAAAAACATCATTGTACATTGAAATTTCTGCTTGCGTATGCTTTAGAAGCAAGAATTAAGAGGACTACATTCATTATTTCAGCTGAAAAATGCTTAGTTTTTGATTTATAGTCAACATTAATGAAATGTCCCCAACAGCGTTTTCAGCCCGAGTGGAGCACATTTTGACTGTTTTTTTAAAAACATCATTGTACATTGAAATTTCTGCTTGCGTAAGCTTTAGAAGCAAGAATTAAGAGGACTACATTCATTATTTCAGCTGAAAAATGCTTAGTTTATGATTTATAGTCAACATTAATGAAATGTCCCCAACAGCGTTTTCAGCCTGAGTGGAGCACATTTTGACTGTTTTTTTAAAAACATCATTGTACATTGAAATTTCTGCTTGCGTATGCTTTAGAAGCAAGAATTAAGAGGACTACATTCATTATTTCAGCTGAAAAATGCTTAGTTTTTGATTTATAGTCAACATTAATGAAATGTCCCCAACAGCGTTTTCAGCCCGAGTGGAGCACATTTTAACTGTTTTTTTTAAAAACATCATTGTACATTGAAATTTCTGCTTGCGTATGCTTTAGAAGCAAGAATTAAGAGGACTACATTCATTATTTCAGCTGAAAAATGCTTAGTTTATGATTTATATTCAACATTAATGAAATGTTCCAAACAAGCGTTTTCAGCCCGAGTGGAGCACATTTTGACCGTTTTTTTAAAAACATCATTGTACATTGAAATTTCTGCTTGCGTCTGCTTTAGAAGCAAGAATTAAGAGGACTACATTCATTATTTCAGCTGAAAAATGCTTAGTTTATGATTTATAGTCAACGTTAATGTAATGTCCCCAACAGCGTTTTCAGCCCGAGTGGAGCACATTTTGACTGTTTTTTTAAAAACATCATTGTACATTGAAATTTCTGCTTGCGTAAGCTTTAGAAGCAAGAATTAAGAGGACTACATTCATTATTTCAGCTGAAAAATGCTTAGTTTATGATTTATAGTCAACATTAATGAAATGTCCCCAACAGCGTTTTCAGCCTGAGTGGAGCACATTTTGACTGTTTTTTTAAAAACATCATTGTACATTGAAATTTCTGCTTGCGTATGCTTTAGAAGCAAGAATTAAGAGGACTACATTCATTATTTCAGCTGAAAAATGCTTAGTTTTTGATTTATAGTCAACATTAATGAAATGTCCCCAACAGCGTTTTCAGCCCGAGTGGAGCACATTTTGACTGTTTTTTTTAAAAACATCATTGTACATTGAAATTTCTGCTTGCGTATGCTTTAGAAGCAAGAATTAAGAGGACTACATTCATTATTTCAGCTGAAAAATGCTTAGTTTATGATTTATATTCAACATTAATGAAATGTTCCAAACAAGCGTTTTCAGCCCGAGTGGAGCACATTTTGACCGTTTTTTTAAAAACATCATTGTACATTGAAATTTCTGCTTGCGTCTGCTTTAGAAGCAAGAATTAAGAGGACTACATTCATTATTTCAGCTGAAAAATGCTTAGTTTATGATTTATAGTCAACGTTAATGTAATGTCCCAAACAAGCGTTTTCAGCCCGAGTGGAGCACATTTTGACTGTTTTTTTAAAAACATCATTGTACATTGAAATTTCTGCTTGCGTATGCTTTAGAAGCAAGAATTAAGAGGACTACATTCATTATTTCAGCTGAAAAATGCTTAGTTTATGATTTATAGTCAACATTAATGAAATGTCCCCAACAGCGTTTTCAGCCCGAGTGGAGCACATTTTGACTGTTTTTTTAAAAACATCATTGTACATTGAAATTTCTGCTTGCGTATGCTTTAGAAGCAAGAATTAAGAGGACTACATTCATTATTTCAGCTGAAAAATGCTTAGTTTTTGATTTATAGTCAACATTAATGAAATGTCCCCAACAGCGTTTTCAGCCCGAGTGGAGCACATTTTGACTGTTTTTTTTTAAAAACATCATTGTACATTGAAATTTCTGCTTGCGTATGCTTTAGAAGCAAGAATTAAGAGGACTACATTCATTATTTCAGCTGAAAAATGCTTAGTTTATGAATTATAGTCAACATTAATGAAATGTTCCAAACAAGCGTTTTCAGCCCGAGTGGAGCACATTTTGACCGTTTTTTTAAAAACATCATTGTACATTGAAATTTCTGCTTGCGTATGCTGTAGAAGCAAGAATTAAGAGGACTACATTCATTATTTCAGCTGAAAAATGCTTAGTTTATGATTTATAGTCAACATTAATGTAATGTCCCAAACAAGCGTTTTCAGCCCGAGTGGAGCACATTTTGACTGTTTTTTTAAAAACATCATTGTACATTGAAATTTCTGCTTGCGTATGCTTTAGAAGCAAGAATTAAGAGGACTACATTCATTATTTCAGCTGAAAAATGCTTAGTTTTTGATTTATAGTCAACATTAATGAAATGTCCCCAACAGCGTTTTCAGCCCGAGTGGAGCACATTTTGACTGTTTTTTTTAAAAACATCATTGTACATTGAAATTTCTGCTTGCGTATGCTTTAGAAGCAAGAATTAAGAGGACTACATTCATTATTTCAGCTGAAAAATGCTTAGTTTATGATTTATATTCAACATTAATGAAATGTTCCAAACAAGCGTTTTCAGCCCGAGTGGAGCACATTTTGACCGTTTTTTTAAAAACATCATTGTACATTGAAATTTCTGCTTGCGTCTGCTTTAGAAGCAAGAATTAAGAGGACTACATTCATTATTTCAGCTGAAAAATGCTTAGTTTATGATTTATAGTCAACGTTAATGTAATGTCCCAAACAAGCGTTTTCAGCCCGAGTGGAGCACATTTTGACTGTTTTTTTAAAAACATCATTGTACATTGAAATTTCTGCTTGCGTATGCTTTAGAAGCAAGAATTAAGAGGACTACATTCATTATTTCAGCTGAAAAATGCTTAGTTTATGATTTATAGTCAACATTAATGAAATGTCCCCAACAGCGTTTTCAGCCCGAGTGGAGCACATTTTGACTGTTTTTTTAAAAACATCATTGTACATTGAAATTTCTGCTTGCGTATGCTTTAGAAGCAAGAATTAAGAGGACTACATTCATTATTTCAGCTGAAAAATGCTTAGTTTTTGATTTATAGTCAACATTAATGAAATGTCCCCAACAGCGTTTTCAGCCCGAGTGGAGCACATTTTGACTGTTTTTTTAAAAACATCATTGTACATTGAAATTTCTGCTTGCGTAAGCTTTAGAAGCAAGAATTAAGAGGACTACATTCATTATTTCAGCTGAAAAATGCTTAGTTTATGATTTATAGTCAACATTAATGAAATGTCCCCAACAGCGTTTTCAGCCTGAGTGGAGCACATTTTGACTGTTTTTTTAAAAACATCATTGTACATTGAAATTTCTGCTTGCGTATGCTTTAGAAGCAAGAATTAAGAGGACTACATTCATTATTTCAGCTGAAAAATGCTTAGTTTTTGATTTATAGTCAACATTAATGAAATGTCCCCAACAGCGTTTTCAGCCCGAGTGGAGCACATTTTGACTGTTTTTTTTAAAAACATCATTGTACATTGAAATTTCTGCTTGCGTATGCTTTAGAAGCAAGAATTAAGAGGACTACATTCATTATTTCAGCTGAAAAATGCTTAGTTTATGATTTATATTCAACATTAATGAAATGTTCCAAACAAGCGTTTTCAGCCCGAGTGGAGCACATTTTGACCGTTTTTTTAAAAACATCATTGTACATTGAAATTTCTGCTTGCGTCTGCTTTAGAAGCAAGAATTAAGAGGACTACATTCATTATTTCAGCTGAAAAATGCTTAGTTTATGATTTATAGTCAACGTTAATGTAATGTCCCAAACAAGCGTTTTCAGCCCGAGTGGAGCACATTTTGACTGTTTTTTTAAAAACATCATTGTACATTGAAATTTCTGCTTGCGTATGCTTTAGAAGCAAGAATTAAGAGGACTACATTCATTATTTCAGCTGAAAAATGCTTAGTTTATGATTTATAGTCAACATTAATGAAATGTCCCCAACAGCGTTTTCAGCCCGAGTGGAGCACATTTTGACTGTTTTTTTAAAAACATCATTGTACATTGAAATTTCTGCTTGCGTATGCTTTAGAAGCAAGAATTAAGAGGACTACATTCATTATTTCAGCTGAAAAATGCTTAGTTTTTGATTTATAGTCAACATTAATGAAATGTCCCCAACAGCGTTTTCAGCCCGAGTGGAGCACATTTTGACCGTTTTTTTAAAAACATCATTGTACATTGAAATTTCTGCTTGCGTATGCTGTAGAAGCAAGAATTAAGAGGACTACATTCATTATTTCAGCTGAAAAATGCTTAGTTTATGATTTATAGTCAACATTAATGTAATGTCCCAAACAAGCGTTTTCAGCCCGAGTGGAGCACATTTTGACTGTTTTTTTAAAAACATCATTGTACATTGAAATTTCTGCTTGCGTATGCTTTAGAAGCAAGAATTAAGAGGACTACATTCATTATTTCAGCTGAAAAATGCTTAGTTTATGATTTATAGTCAACATTAATGAAATGTCCCCAACAGCGTTTTCAGCCTGAGTGGAGCACATTTTGACTGTTTTTTTAAAAACATCATTGTACATTGAAATTTCTGCTTGCGTATGCTTTAGAAGCAAGAATTAAGAGGACTACATTCATTATTTCAGCTGAAAAATGCTTAGTTTTTGATTTATAGTCAACATTAATGAAATGTCCCCAACAGCGTTTTCAGCCCGAGTGGAGCACATTTTGACTGTTTTTTTAAAAACATCATTGTACATTGAAATTTCTGCTTGCGTAAGCTTTAGAAGCAAGAATTAAGAGGACTACATTCATTATTTCAGCTGAAAAATGCTTAGTTTATGATTTATAGTCAACATTAATGAAATGTCCCCAACAGCGTTTTCAGCCTGAGTGGAGCACATTTTGACTGTTTTTTTAAAAACATCATTGTACATTGAAATTTCTGCTTGCGTATGCTTTAGAAGCAAGAATTAAGAGGACTACATTCATTATTTCAGCTGAAAAATGCTTAGTTTTTGATTTATAGTCAACATTAATGAAATGTCCCCAACAGCGTTTTCAGCCCGAGTGGAGCACATTTTGACTGTTTTTTTTAAAAACATCATTGTACATTGAAATTTCTGCTTGCGTATGCTTTAGAAGCAAGAATTAAGAGGACTACATTCATTATTTCAGCTGAAAAATGCTTAGTTTATGATTTATATTCAACATTAATGAAATGTCCCCAACAGCGTTTTCAGCCTGAGTGGAGCACATTTTGACTGTTTTTTTAAAAACATCATTGTACATTGAAATTTCTGCTTGCGTATGCTTTAGAAGCAAGAATTAAGAGGACTACATTCATTATTTCAGCTGAAAAATGCTTAGTTTTTGATTTATAGTCAACATTAATGAAATGTCCCCAACAGCGTTTTCAGCCCGAGTGGAGCACATTTTGACTGTTTTTTTAAAAACATCATTGTACATTGAAATTTCTGCTTGCGTAAGCTTTAGAAGCAAGAATTAAGAGGACTACATTCATTATTTCAGCTGAAAAATGCTTAGTTTATGATTTATAGTCAACATTAATGAAATGTCCCCAACAGCGTTTTCAGCCTGAGTGGAGCACATTTTGACTGTTTTTTTAAAAACATCATTGTACATTGAAATTTCTGCTTGCGTATGCTTTAGAAGCAAGAATTAAGAGGACTACATTCATTATTTCAGCTGAAAAATGCTTAGTTTTTGATTTATAGTCAACATTAATGAAATGTCCCCAACAGCGTTTTCAGCCCGAGTGGAGCACATTTTGACTGTTTTTTTTAAAAACATCATTGTACATTGAAATTTCTGCTTGCGTATGCTTTAGAAGCAAGAATTAAGAGGACTACATTCATTATTTCAGCTGAAAAATGCTTAGTTTATGATTTATATTCAACATTAATGAAATGTTCCAAACAAGCGTTTTCAGCCCGAGTGGAGCACATTTTGACCGTTTTTTTAAAAACATCATTGTACATTGAAATTTCTGCTTGCGTCTGCTTTAGAAGCAAGAATTAAGAGGACTACATTCATTATTTCAGCTGAAAAATGCTTAGTTTATGATTTATAGTCAACGTTAATGTAATGTCCCCAACAGCGTTTTCAGCCCGAGTGGAGCACATTTTGACTGTTTTTTTAAAAACATCATTGTACATTGAAATTTCTGCTTGCGTAAGCTTTAGAAGCAAGAATTAAGAGGACTACATTCATTATTTCAGCTGAAAAATGCTTAGTTTATGATTTATAGTCAACATTAATGAAATGTCCCCAACAGCGTTTTCAGCCTGAGTGGAGCACATTTTGACTGTTTTTTTAAAAACATCATTGTACATTGAAATTTCTGCTTGCGTATGCTTTAGAAGCAAGAATTAAGAGGACTACATTCATTATTTCAGCTGAAAAATGCTTAGTTTTTGATTTATAGTCAACATTAATGAAATGTCCCCAACAGCGTTTTCAGCCCGAGTGGAGCACATTTTGACTGTTTTTTTTAAAAACATCATTGTACATTGAAATTTCTGCTTGCGTATGCTTTAGAAGCAAGAATTAAGAGGACTACATTCATTATTTCAGCTGAAAAATGCTTAGTTTATGATTTATATTCAACATTAATGAAATGTTCCAAACAAGCGTTTTCAGCCCGAGTGGAGCACATTTTGACCGTTTTTTTAAAAACATCATTGTACATTGAAATTTCTGCTTGCGTCTGCTTTAGAAGCAAGAATTAAGAGGACTACATTCATTATTTCAGCTGAAAAATGCTTAGTTTATGATTTATAGTCAACGTTAATGTAATGTCCCAAACAAGCGTTTTCAGCCCGAGTGGAGCACATTTTGACTGTTTTTTTAAAAACATCATTGTACATTGAAATTTCTGCTTGCGTATGCTTTAGAAGCAAGAATTAAGAGGACTACATTCATTATTTCAGCTGAAAAATGCTTAGTTTATGATTTATAGTCAACATTAATGAAATGTCCCCAACAGCGTTTTCAGCCCGAGTGGAGCACATTTTGACTGTTTTTTTAAAAACATCATTGTACATTGAAATTTCTGCTTGCGTATGCTTTAGAAGCAAGAATTAAGAGGACTACATTCATTATTTCAGCTGAAAAATGCTTAGTTTTTGATTTATAGTCAACATTAATGAAATGTCCCCAACAGCGTTTTCAGCCCGAGTGGAGCACATTTTGACTGTTTTTTTTTAAAAACATCATTGTACATTGAAATTTCTGCTTGCGTATGCTTTAGAAGCAAGAATTAAGAGGACTACATTCATTATTTCAGCTGAAAAATGCTTAGTTTATGAATTATAGTCAACATTAATGAAATGTTCCAAACAAGCGTTTTCAGCCCGAGTGGAGCACATTTTGACCGTTTTTTTAAAAACATCATTGTACATTGAAATTTCTGCTTGCGTATGCTGTAGAAGCAAGAATTAAGAGGACTACATTCATTATTTCAGCTGAAAAATGCTTAGTTTATGATTTATAGTCAACATTAATGTAATGTCCCAAACAAGCGTTTTCAGCCCGAGTGGAGCACATTTTGACTGTTTTTTTAAAAACATCATTGTACATTGAAATTTCTGCTTGCGTATGCTTTAGAAGCAAGAATTAAGAGGACTACATTCATTATTTCAGCTGAAAAATGCTTAGTTTTTGATTTATAGTCAACATTAATGAAATGTCCCCAACAGCGTTTTCAGCCCGAGTGGAGCACATTTTGACTGTTTTTTTTAAAAACATCATTGTACATTGAAATTTCTGCTTGCGTATGCTTTAGAAGCAAGAATTAAGAGGACTACATTCATTATTTCAGCTGAAAAATGCTTAGTTTATGATTTATATTCAACATTAATGAAATGTTCCAAACAAGCGTTTTCAGCCCGAGTGGAGCACATTTTGACCGTTTTTTTAAAAACATCATTGTACATTGAAATTTCTGCTTGCGTCTGCTTTAGAAGCAAGAATTAAGAGGACTACATTCATTATTTCAGCTGAAAAATGCTTAGTTTATGATTTATAGTCAACGTTAATGTAATGTCCCAAACAAGCGTTTTCAGCCCGAGTGGAGCACATTTTGACTGTTTTTTTAAAAACATCATTGTACATTGAAATTTCTGCTTGCGTATGCTTTAGAAGCAAGAATTAAGAGGACTACATTCATTATTTCAGCTGAAAAATGC
>NW_028283443.1:0-78614 GCF_059441005.1 Hippichthys cyanospilos
GTAACCACATACATTACATCGGCCCATTCTCGGAACATATTCACAACACGAGTCCCAGAGGCCAAAGCAGCTGCGGGAGGTCAAGGACCCGCACGTGGGCACTGGAGACGAGATGTCCAGGTTCACACCATGAGGCACGGTGACAAAGGGGGTTCCCGTAAGTTTGCCCCGACGTGGCGAGTGCACCACGGGATGGCGGTCTTTACCGGCTCCCGGCCTATAACCATAAACCTAACCTGCCCGGGCCTGGCGGGGTGAACCCGGGTTCCTTTCTGCGCCACGGGCCGAGTGGGGGAACCTGGACAAGAGTGTGACAACGGGGGACAATTGACCCATCAAGAAGGGTAAAGGCCAAGGCTAATGTAGCTAGCTGGGTGCTAGCCGAATACATTAGCTAGGCCTGGACCTTGAACATTGACGTGGACCTCGCGGATGGAATCGACGACGCCATGACGGGTGACTGACCCGTCGGGAAAGGCAAGGGCCAATGCTAATGTGGTTAACCGGAGGTCAACCGGTTGCATTAGCTCGGCTCTTTCCTAAAACATCAGGGCAAGAAAAAGGAAATAAAAGAACATCAATGGACTTCACGGACGGTAGCGGCGACGCAATAGCGGGCAGCCGATCCGTCGGGAGAATCAAGGGCCAAAGCTAATGTGGCTAACCAGGTGGTAGCCACATCCGTTACATCGGCCCATTCTCGAAACATATTCACACACGAGTCCCAGAGGCCAAAGCAGCTGCGTGAGGTCAAGGACCCGCACGTGGGCACTGGTGACGCTACGGCGACGACGGCGGTAACGACACCTCGTCTAACCCCAACCAGTGCCTAATCCTAATCCCAACCCTATTCCTTATTCTAATCCCAACCCTATTCCTTATCCTAATCCCAACCCTATTCCTTATCCTAATCTCAACCCTATTCCTTATCCTAATCCCAACCCTATTCTTTATCCTAATCCCAACCCTATTCCTTATCCTAATCCCAACCCTATTCCTTATCCTAATCCCAACCCTATTCCTTATCCTAATCCCAACCCTGTTCCTTATCCTAATCCCAACCCTATTCCTTATCC
Organism: Hippichthys cyanospilos; assembly: GCF_059441005.1. NCBI lineage: Eukaryota > Metazoa > Chordata > Actinopteri > Syngnathiformes > Syngnathidae > Hippichthys > Hippichthys cyanospilos. The sequence goes on from NW_028283443.1 coordinate 1,077, forward strand.
TAATCCCAACCCTATTCCTTATCCTAATCTCAACCCTATTCCTTATCCTAATCCCAACCCTGACCCTCATCCTAATCCCAACCCTAATCCCCATTTCCCTGGGTCGGTCTTACTTCCCATTTGAGCCCTGAAACGAACATCAGTCAGGGCTCGGGGAGTTAGGACGAGGACCTGAAACAAAGGCAAAAGGGTTTCAAGGTAAGTAGAAGGATTGGAAGGACAACACAGGTAAGTGAAGTAGTACAACGGAGCAACAAGAAGATTCGTCGGGGGACAGCGGATGAGAAGAGAAACAGGTAAGTGAAGACAACATTCGGTGGAAAAAAGGAAAAAAACAGAGCGACAGGATGAAGTGGACTTTCACGGACGGACCACAGGAGGCACTGTGAGGAAAGATCCTCACTTGGATAAAAAACGTTTGCGCACTTCCGCAAAACGCCATTTGGACAGCGGAACTTGAAGAGGAAGGACAGGAGTGAGATAGTACAACGGAGCAACAAGAGGATTCGTCGGGGGACAACGGATGAGAAGAGAACCAGGAAAAACGACAAGGGATTCATCATCACAAGAATAAAAGATGGATCAACAAATTCGTCGTGGGACAATTGATAAGAAGAGGAGCAGGTAAGTGAGCACATCACACAGCATGTTCAACAATCAGATAAGAAGAGAAATTCAAGCCAAAAACTGGGAGCAACAGGAGGAAGTGCACTTCTCCAATGGGCCACAAGAGGGCACTGTGGGGAAAGATCCCCACTCCTATAAAAGCGTCTGCGCACGTCCGCAAGGAGCCATTTGGACGACGGAGCTCGAAGAGGAAGGACGTGAGGAGCCACAACACAGTAAGAAAAGACAACTTTGCAACAATACATGGACACAAGCCAGGAACTGATCACCCCTGGCTGGGTCGCCCAAGGGAGGGTGTCTGGAGATTAAAGACCCGAAACACCCGATGAACTTGGGTTCTCCACTGATGATGTGTCCTAAAATTACCTCGTCGACGGACGAGGGCCAAAGCTAATGTGGCTAACTGCAAGTTAGCTGAATACATTAAGCTAAATCTGGATTTGAAACTTTGACCTTGAGCTTTGACGTGGACTTCGCGGATGGAACCTGCGACATCATGACGGGTGACTGACCCGTCGGGAAAGGCAAGGGCCAATGCTAATGTGGCTAACCGGATGTCAACCGGTTGCATTAGCTCGGCTCTTTCCTAAAACATCAGGCCAAGAAAAAGATACAAGAACGTCAAGGGACTTCGCGGACGGTAGCGGCGACGCAATGGCGGGCAGCCGATCCGTCGGGAGAATCAGGGGCCAAAGCTAATGTGGCTAACCAGGTGGTAGCCACATACATTACATCGGCCCATTCTCGGAACAGATTCACACACGAGTCCCAGAGGCCAAAGCAGCTGCGGGAGGTCAAGGACCCGCACGTGGGCACTGGAGACGAGATGTCCAGGTTCACACCATGAGGCACGGTGACAAAGGGGGTTCCCGTAAGTTTGCCCCGACGTGGCGAGTGCACCACGGGATGGCGGTCTTTACCGGCTCCCGGCCTATAACCATAAACCTAACCTGCCCGGGCCTGGCGGGGTGAACCCGGGTTCCTTTCTGCGCCACGAGCCGAGTGGGGGAACCTGGACAAGAGTGTGACAACGGGGGACAATGGACCCATCAAGAAGGGTAAAGGCCAAGGCTAATGTAGCTAGCTGGGTGCTAGCCGAATACATTAGCTGGGCCTGGACCTTGAACATTGACGTGGACCTCGCGGATGGAATCGACGACGCCATGACGGGTGACTGACCCGTCGGGAAAGGCAAGGGCCAATGCTAATGTGGTTAACCGGAGGTCAACCGGTGGCATTAGCTCGGCTCTTTCCTAAAACATCAGGGCAAGAAAAAGGAAATAAAAGAACATCAATGGACTTCACGGACGGTAGCGGCGACGCAATAGCGGGCAGCCGATCCGTCGGGAGAATCAAGGGCCAAAGCTAATGTGGCTAACCAGGTGGTAGCCACATCCGTTACATCGGCCCATTCTCGAAACATATTCACACACGAGTCCCAGAGGCCAAAGCAGCTGCGTGAGGTCAAGGACCCGCACGTGGGCACTGGTGACGCTACGGCGACGACGGCGGTAACGACACCTCGTCTAACCCCAACCAGTGCCTAATCCTAATCCCAACCCTATTCCTTATTCTAATCCCAACCCTATTCCTTATCCTAATCCCAACCCTATTCCTTATCCTAATCTCAACCCTATTCCTTATCCTAATCCCAACCCTATTCTTTATCCTAATCCCAACCCTATTCCTTATCCTAATCCCAACCCTATTCCTTATCCTAATCCCAACCCTATTCCTTATCCTAATCCCAACCCTGTTCCTTATCCTAATCCCAACCCTATTCCTTATCCTAATCCCAACCCTATTCCTTATCCTAATCTCAACCCTATTCCTTATCCTAATCCCAACCCTGACCCTCATCCTAATCCCAACCCTAATCCCCATTTCCCTGGGTCGGTCTTACTTCCCATTTGAGCCCTGAAACGAACATCAGTCAGGGCTCGGGGAGTTAGGACGAGGACCTGAAACAAAGGCAAAAGGGTTTCAAGGTAAGTAGAAGGATTGGAAGGACAACACAGGTAAGTGAAGTAGTACAACGGAGCAACAAGAAGATTCGTCGGGGGACAGCGGATGAGAAGAGAAACAGGTAAGTGAAGACAACATTCGGTGGAAAAAAGGAAAAAAACAGAGCGACAGGATGAAGTGGACTTTCACGGACGGACCACAGGAGGCACTGTGAGGAAAGATCCTCACTTGGATAAAAAACGTTTGCGCACTTCCGCAAAACGCCATTTGGACAGCGGAACTTGAAGAGGAAGGACAGGAGTGAGATAGTACAACGGAGCAACAAGAGGATTCGTCGGGGGACAACGGATGAGAAGAGAACCAGGAAAAACGACAAGGGATTCATCATCACAAGAATAAAAGATGGATCAACAAATTCGTCGTGGGACAATTGATAAGAAGAGGAGCAGGTAAGTGAGCACATCACACAGCATGTTCAACAATCAGATAAGAAGAGAAATTCAAGCCAAAAACTGGGAGCAACAGGAGGAAGTGCACTTCTCCAATGGGCCACAAGAGGGCACTGTGGGGAAAGATCCCCACTCCTATAAAAGCGTCTGCGCACGTCCGCAAGGAGCCATTTGGACGACGGAGCTCGAAGAGGAAGGACGTGAGGAGCCACAACACAGTAAGAAAAGACAACTTTGCAACAATACATGGACACAAGCCAGGAACTGATCACCCCTGGCTGGGTCGCCCAAGGGAGGGTGTCTGGAGATTAAAGACCCGAAACACCCGATGAACTTGGGTTCTCCACTGACGATGTGTCCTAAAATTACCTCGTCGACGGACGAGGGCCAAAGCTAATGTGGCTAACTGCAAGTTAGCTGAATACATTAAGCTAAATCTGGATTTGAAACTTTGACCTTGAGCTTTGACGTGGACTTCGCGGATGGAACCTGCGACGTCATGACGGGTGACTGACCCGTCGGGAAAGGCAAGGGCCAATGCTAATGTGGCTAACCGGATGTCAACCGGTTGCATTAGCTCGGCTCTTTCCTAAAACATCAGGCCAAGAAAAAGATACAAGAACGTCAAGGGACTTCGCGGACGGTAGCGGCGACGCAATGGCGGGCGGCCGATCCGTCGGGAGAATCAGGGGCCAAAGCTAATGTGGCTAACCAGGTGGTAACCACATACATTACATCGGCCCATTCTCGGAACATATTCACACACGAGTCCCAGAGGCCAAAGCAGCTGCGGGAGGTCAAGGACCCGCACGTGGGCACTGGAGACGAGATGTCCAGGTTCACACCATGAGGCACGGTGACAAAGGGGGTTCCCGTAAGTTTGCCCCGACGTGGCGAGTGCACCACGGGATGGCGGTCTTTACCGGCTCCCGGCCTATAACCATAAACCTAACCTGCCCGGGCCTGGCGGGGTGAACCCGGGTTCCTTTCTGCGCCACGGGCCGAGTGGGGGAACCTGGACAAGAGTGTGACAACGGGGGACAATTGACCCATCAAGAAGGGTAAAGGCCAAGGCTAATGTAGCTAGCTGGGTGCTAGCCGAATACATTAGCTAGGCCTGGACCTTGAACATTGACGTGGACCTCGCGGATGGAATCGACGACGCCATGACGGGTGACTGACCCGTCGGGAAAGGCAAGGGCCAATGCTAATGTGGTTAACCGGAGGTCAACCGGTTGCATTAGCTCGGCTCTTTCCTAAAACATCAGGGCAAGAAAAAGGAAATAAAAGAACATCAATGGACTTCACGGACGGTAGCGGCGACGCAATAGCGGGCAGCCGATCCGTCGGGAGAATCAAGGGCCAAAGCTAATGTGGCTAACCAGGTGGTAGCCACATCCGTTACATCGGCCCATTCTCGAAACATATTCACACACGAGTCCCAGAGGCCAAAGCAGCTGCGTGAGGTCAAGGACCCGCACGTGGGCACTGGTGACGCTACGGCGACGACGGCGGTAACGACACCTCGTCTAACCCCAACCAGTGCCTAATCCTAATCCCAACCCTATTCCTTATTCTAATCCCAACCCTATTCCTTATCCTAATCCCAACCCTATTCCTTATCCTAATCTCAACCCTATTCCTTATCCTAATCCCAACCCTATTCTTTATCCTAATCCCAACCCTATTCCTTATCCTAATCCCAACCCTATTCCTTATCCTAATCCCAACCCTATTCCTTATCCTAATCCCAACCCTGTTCCTTATCCTAATCCCAACCCTATTCCTTATCCTAATCCCAACCCTATTCCTTATCCTAATCTCAACCCTATTCCTTATCCTAATCCCAACCCTGACCCTCATCCTAATCCCAACCCTAATCCCCATTTCCCTGGGTCGGTCTTACTTCCCATTTGAGCCCTGAAACGAACATCAGTCAGGGCTCGGGGAGTTAGGACGAGGACCTGAAACAAAGGCAAAAGGGTTTCAAGGTAAGTAGAAGGATTGGAAGGACAACACAGGTAAGTGAAGTAGTACAACGGAGCAACAAGAAGATTCGTCGGGGGACAGCGGATGAGAAGAGAAACAGGTAAGTGAAGACAACATTCGGTGGAAAAAAGGAAAAAAACAGAGCGACAGGATGAAGTGGACTTTCACGGACGGACCACAGGAGGCACTGTGAGGAAAGATCCTCACTTGGATAAAAAACGTTTGCGCACTTCCGCAAAACGCCATTTGGACAGCGGAACTTGAAGAGGAAGGACAGGAGTGAGATAGTACAACGGAGCAACAAGAGGATTCGTCGGGGGACAACGGATGAGAAGAGAACCAGGAAAAACGACAAGGGATTCATCATCACAAGAATAAAAGATGGATCAACAAATTCGTCGTGGGACAATTGATAAGAAGAGGAGCAGGTAAGTGAGCACATCACACAGCATGTTCAACAATCAGATAAGAAGAGAAATTCAAGCCAAAAACTGGGAGCAACAGGAGGAAGTGCACTTCTCCAATGGGCCACAAGAGGGCACTGTGGGGAAAGATCCCCACTCCTATAAAAGCGTCTGCGCACGTCCGCAAGGAGCCATTTGGACGACGGAGCTCGAAGAGGAAGGACGTGAGGAGCCACAACACAGTAAGAAAAGACAACTTTGCAACAATACATGGACACAAGCCAGGAACTGATCACCCCTGGCTGGGTCGCCCAAGGGAGGGTGTCTGGAGATTAAAGACCCGAAACACCCGATGAACTTGGGTTCTCCACTGATGATGTGTCCTAAAATTACCTCGTCGACGGACGAGGGCCAAAGCTAATGTGGCTAACTGCAAGTTAGCTGAATACATTAAGCTAAATCTGGATTTGAAACTTTGACCTTGAGCTTTGACGTGGACTTCGCGGATGGAACCTGCGACATCATGACGGGTGACTGACCCGTCGGGAAAGGCAAGGGCCAATGCTAATGTGGCTAACCGGATGTCAACCGGTTGCATTAGCTCGGCTCTTTCCTAAAACATCAGGCCAAGAAAAAGATACAAGAACGTCAAGGGACTTCGCGGACGGTAGCGGCGACGCAATGGCGGGCAGCCGATCCGTCGGGAGAATCAGGGGCCAAAGCTAATGTGGCTAACCAGGTGGTAGCCACATACATTACATCGGCCCATTCTCGGAACAGATTCACACACGAGTCCCAGAGGCCAAAGCAGCTGCGGGAGGTCAAGGACCCGCACGTGGGCACTGGAGACGAGATGTCCAGGTTCACACCATGAGGCACGGTGACAAAGGGGGTTCCCGTAAGTTTGCCCCGACGTGGCGAGTGCACCACGGGATGGCGGTCTTTACCGGCTCCCGGCCTATAACCATAAACCTAACCTGCCCGGGCCTGGCGGGGTGAACCCGGGTTCCTTTCTGCGCCACGAGCCGAGTGGGGGAACCTGGACAAGAGTGTGACAACGGGGGACAATGGACCCATCAAGAAGGGTAAAGGCCAAGGCTAATGTAGCTAGCTGGGTGCTAGCCGAATACATTAGCTGGGCCTGGACCTTGAACATTGACGTGGACCTCGCGGATGGAATCGACGACGCCATGACGGGTGACTGACCCGTCGGGAAAGGCAAGGGCCAATGCTAATGTGGTTAACCGGAGGTCAACCGGTGGCATTAGCTCGGCTCTTTCCTAAAACATCAGGGCAAGAAAAAGGAAATAAAAGAACATCAATGGACTTCACGGACGGTAGCGGCGACGCAATAGCGGGCAGCCGATCCGTCGGGAGAATCAAGGGCCAAAGCTAATGTGGCTAACCAGGTGGTAGCCACATCCGTTACATCGGCCCATTCTCGAAACATATTCACACACGAGTCCCAGAGGCCAAAGCAGCTGCGTGAGGTCAAGGACCCGCACGTGGGCACTGGTGACGCTACGGCGACGACGGCGGTAACGACACCTCGTCTAACCCCAACCAGTGCCTAATCCTAATCCCAACCCTATTCCTTATTCTAATCCCAACCCTATTCCTTATCCTAATCCCAACCCTATTCCTTATCCTAATCTCAACCCTATTCCTTATCCTAATCCCAACCCTATTCTTTATCCTAATCCCAACCCTATTCCTTATCCTAATCCCAACCCTATTCCTTATCCTAATCCCAACCCTATTCCTTATCCTAATCCCAACCCTGTTCCTTATCCTAATCCCAACCCTATTCCTTATCCTAATCCCAACCCTATTCCTTATCCTAATCTCAACCCTATTCCTTATCCTAATCCCAACCCTGACCCTCATCCTAATCCCAACCCTAATCCCCATTTCCCTGGGTCGGTCTTACTTCCCATTTGAGCCCTGAAACGAACATCAGTCAGGGCTCGGGGAGTTAGGACGAGGACCTGAAACAAAGGCAAAAGGGTTTCAAGGTAAGTAGAAGGATTGGAAGGACAACACAGGTAAGTGAAGTAGTACAACGGAGCAACAAGAAGATTCGTCGGGGGACAGCGGATGAGAAGAGAAACAGGTAAGTGAAGACAACATTCGGTGGAAAAAAGGAAAAAAACAGAGCGACAGGATGAAGTGGACTTTCACGGACGGACCACAGGAGGCACTGTGAGGAAAGATCCTCACTTGGATAAAAAACGTTTGCGCACTTCCGCAAAACGCCATTTGGACAGCGGAACTTGAAGAGGAAGGACAGGAGTGAGATAGTACAACGGAGCAACAAGAGGATTCGTCGGGGGACAACGGATGAGAAGAGAACCAGGAAAAACGACAAGGGATTCATCATCACAAGAATAAAAGATGGATCAACAAATTCGTCGTGGGACAATTGATAAGAAGAGGAGCAGGTAAGTGAGCACATCACACAGCATGTTCAACAATCAGATAAGAAGAGAAATTCAAGCCAAAAACTGGGAGCAACAGGAGGAAGTGCACTTCTCCAATGGGCCACAAGAGGGCACTGTGGGGAAAGATCCCCACTCCTATAAAAGCGTCTGCGCACGTCCGCAAGGAGCCATTTGGACGACGGAGCTCGAAGAGGAAGGACGTGAGGAGCCACAACACAGTAAGAAAAGACAACTTTGCAACAATACATGGACACAAGCCAGGAACTGATCACCCCTGGCTGGGTCGCCCAAGGGAGGGTGTCTGGAGATTAAAGACCCGAAACACCCGATGAACTTGGGTTCTCCACTGACGATGTGTCCTAAAATTACCTCGTCGACGGACGAGGGCCAAAGCTAATGTGGCTAACTGCAAGTTAGCTGAATACATTAAGCTAAATCTGGATTTGAAACTTTGACCTTGAGCTTTGACGTGGACTTCGCGGATGGAACCTGCGACGTCATGACGGGTGACTGACCCGTCGGGAAAGGCAAGGGCCAATGCTAATGTGGCTAACCGGATGTCAACCGGTTGCATTAGCTCGGCTCTTTCCTAAAACATCAGGCCAAGAAAAAGATACAAGAACGTCAAGGGACTTCGCGGACGGTAGCGGCGACGCAATGGCGGGCGGCCGATCCGTCGGGAGAATCAGGGGCCAAAGCTAATGTGGCTAACCAGGTGGTAACCACATACATTACATCGGCCCATTCTCGGAACATATTCACACACGAGTCCCAGAGGCCAAAGCAGCTGCGGGAGGTCAAGGACCCGCACGTGGGCACTGGAGACGAGATGTCCAGGTTCACACCATGAGGCACGGTGACAAAGGGGGTTCCCGTAAGTTTGCCCCGACGTGGCGAGTGCACCACGGGATGGCGGTCTTTACCGGCTCCCGGCCTATAACCATAAACCTAACCTGCCCGGGCCTGGCGGGGTGAACCCGGGTTCCTTTCTGCGCCACGGGCCGAGTGGGGGAACCTGGACAAGAGTGTGACAACGGGGGACAATTGACCCATCAAGAAGGGTAAAGGCCAAGGCTAATGTAGCTAGCTGGGTGCTAGCCGAATACATTAGCTAGGCCTGGACCTTGAACATTGACGTGGACCTCGCGGATGGAATCGACGACGCCATGACGGGTGACTGACCCGTCGGGAAAGGCAAGGGCCAATGCTAATGTGGTTAACCGGAGGTCAACCGGTTGCATTAGCTCGGCTCTTTCCTAAAACATCAGGGCAAGAAAAAGGAAATAAAAGAACATCAATGGACTTCACGGACGGTAGCGGCGACGCAATAGCGGGCAGCCGATCCGTCGGGAGAATCAAGGGCCAAAGCTAATGTGGCTAACCAGGTGGTAGCCACATCCGTTACATCGGCCCATTCTCGAAACATATTCACACACGAGTCCCAGAGGCCAAAGCAGCTGCGTGAGGTCAAGGACCCGCACGTGGGCACTGGTGACGCTACGGCGACGACGGCGGTAACGACACCTCGTCTAACCCCAACCAGTGCCTAATCCTAATCCCAACCCTATTCCTTATTCTAATCCCAACCCTATTCCTTATCCTAATCCCAACCCTATTCCTTATCCTAATCTCAACCCTATTCCTTATCCTAATCCCAACCCTATTCTTTATCCTAATCCCAACCCTATTCCTTATCCTAATCCCAACCCTATTCCTTATCCTAATCCCAACCCTATTCCTTATCCTAATCCCAACCCTGTTCCTTATCCTAATCCCAACCCTATTCCTTATCCTAATCCCAACCCTATTCCTTATCCTAATCTCAACCCTATTCCTTATCCTAATCCCAACCCTGACCCTCATCCTAATCCCAACCCTAATCCCCATTTCCCTGGGTCGGTCTTACTTCCCATTTGAGCCCTGAAACGAACATCAGTCAGGGCTCGGGGAGTTAGGACGAGGACCTGAAACAAAGGCAAAAGGGTTTCAAGGTAAGTAGAAGGATTGGAAGGACAACACAGGTAAGTGAAGTAGTACAACGGAGCAACAAGAAGATTCGTCGGGGGACAGCGGATGAGAAGAGAAACAGGTAAGTGAAGACAACATTCGGTGGAAAAAAGGAAAAAAACAGAGCGACAGGATGAAGTGGACTTTCACGGACGGACCACAGGAGGCACTGTGAGGAAAGATCCTCACTTGGATAAAAAACGTTTGCGCACTTCCGCAAAACGCCATTTGGACAGCGGAACTTGAAGAGGAAGGACAGGAGTGAGATAGTACAACGGAGCAACAAGAGGATTCGTCGGGGGACAACGGATGAGAAGAGAACCAGGAAAAACGACAAGGGATTCATCATCACAAGAATAAAAGATGGATCAACAAATTCGTCGTGGGACAATTGATAAGAAGAGGAGCAGGTAAGTGAGCACATCACACAGCATGTTCAACAATCAGATAAGAAGAGAAATTCAAGCCAAAAACTGGGAGCAACAGGAGGAAGTGCACTTCTCCAATGGGCCACAAGAGGGCACTGTGGGGAAAGATCCCCACTCCTATAAAAGCGTCTGCGCACGTCCGCAAGGAGCCATTTGGACGACGGAGCTCGAAGAGGAAGGACGTGAGGAGCCACAACACAGTAAGAAAAGACAACTTTGCAACAATACATGGACACAAGCCAGGAACTGATCACCCCTGGCTGGGTCGCCCAAGGGAGGGTGTCTGGAGATTAAAGACCCGAAACACCCGATGAACTTGGGTTCTCCACTGATGATGTGTCCTAAAATTACCTCGTCGACGGACGAGGGCCAAAGCTAATGTGGCTAACTGCAAGTTAGCTGAATACATTAAGCTAAATCTGGATTTGAAACTTTGACCTTGAGCTTTGACGTGGACTTCGCGGATGGAACCTGCGACATCATGACGGGTGACTGACCCGTCGGGAAAGGCAAGGGCCAATGCTAATGTGGCTAACCGGATGTCAACCGGTTGCATTAGCTCGGCTCTTTCCTAAAACATCAGGCCAAGAAAAAGATACAAGAACGTCAAGGGACTTCGCGGACGGTAGCGGCGACGCAATGGCGGGCAGCCGATCCGTCGGGAGAATCAGGGGCCAAAGCTAATGTGGCTAACCAGGTGGTAGCCACATACATTACATCGGCCCATTCTCGGAACAGATTCACACACGAGTCCCAGAGGCCAAAGCAGCTGCGGGAGGTCAAGGACCCGCACGTGGGCACTGGAGACGAGATGTCCAGGTTCACACCATGAGGCACGGTGACAAAGGGGGTTCCCGTAAGTTTGCCCCGACGTGGCGAGTGCACCACGGGATGGCGGTCTTTACCGGCTCCCGGCCTATAACCATAAACCTAACCTGCCCGGGCCTGGCGGGGTGAACCCGGGTTCCTTTCTGCGCCACGAGCCGAGTGGGGGAACCTGGACAAGAGTGTGACAACGGGGGACAATGGACCCATCAAGAAGGGTAAAGGCCAAGGCTAATGTAGCTAGCTGGGTGCTAGCCGAATACATTAGCTGGGCCTGGACCTTGAACATTGACGTGGACCTCGCGGATGGAATCGACGACGCCATGACGGGTGACTGACCCGTCGGGAAAGGCAAGGGCCAATGCTAATGTGGTTAACCGGAGGTCAACCGGTGGCATTAGCTCGGCTCTTTCCTAAAACATCAGGGCAAGAAAAAGGAAATAAAAGAACATCAATGGACTTCACGGACGGTAGCGGCGACGCAATAGCGGGCAGCCGATCCGTCGGGAGAATCAAGGGCCAAAGCTAATGTGGCTAACCAGGTGGTAGCCACATCCGTTACATCGGCCCATTCTCGAAACATATTCACACACGAGTCCCAGAGGCCAAAGCAGCTGCGTGAGGTCAAGGACCCGCACGTGGGCACTGGTGACGCTACGGCGACGACGGCGGTAACGACACCTCGTCTAACCCCAACCAGTGCCTAATCCTAATCCCAACCCTATTCCTTATTCTAATCCCAACCCTATTCCTTATCCTAATCCCAACCCTATTCCTTATCCTAATCTCAACCCTATTCCTTATCCTAATCCCAACCCTATTCTTTATCCTAATCCCAACCCTATTCCTTATCCTAATCCCAACCCTATTCCTTATCCTAATCCCAACCCTATTCCTTATCCTAATCCCAACCCTGTTCCTTATCCTAATCCCAACCCTATTCCTTATCCTAATCCCAACCCTATTCCTTATCCTAATCTCAACCCTATTCCTTATCCTAATCCCAACCCTGACCCTCATCCTAATCCCAACCCTAATCCCCATTTCCCTGGGTCGGTCTTACTTCCCATTTGAGCCCTGAAACGAACATCAGTCAGGGCTCGGGGAGTTAGGACGAGGACCTGAAACAAAGGCAAAAGGGTTTCAAGGTAAGTAGAAGGATTGGAAGGACAACACAGGTAAGTGAAGTAGTACAACGGAGCAACAAGAAGATTCGTCGGGGGACAGCGGATGAGAAGAGAAACAGGTAAGTGAAGACAACATTCGGTGGAAAAAAGGAAAAAAACAGAGCGACAGGATGAAGTGGACTTTCACGGACGGACCACAGGAGGCACTGTGAGGAAAGATCCTCACTTGGATAAAAAACGTTTGCGCACTTCCGCAAAACGCCATTTGGACAGCGGAACTTGAAGAGGAAGGACAGGAGTGAGATAGTACAACGGAGCAACAAGAGGATTCGTCGGGGGACAACGGATGAGAAGAGAACCAGGAAAAACGACAAGGGATTCATCATCACAAGAATAAAAGATGGATCAACAAATTCGTCGTGGGACAATTGATAAGAAGAGGAGCAGGTAAGTGAGCACATCACACAGCATGTTCAACAATCAGATAAGAAGAGAAATTCAAGCCAAAAACTGGGAGCAACAGGAGGAAGTGCACTTCTCCAATGGGCCACAAGAGGGCACTGTGGGGAAAGATCCCCACTCCTATAAAAGCGTCTGCGCACGTCCGCAAGGAGCCATTTGGACGACGGAGCTCGAAGAGGAAGGACGTGAGGAGCCACAACACAGTAAGAAAAGACAACTTTGCAACAATACATGGACACAAGCCAGGAACTGATCACCCCTGGCTGGGTCGCCCAAGGGAGGGTGTCTGGAGATTAAAGACCCGAAACACCCGATGAACTTGGGTTCTCCACTGACGATGTGTCCTAAAATTACCTCGTCGACGGACGAGGGCCAAAGCTAATGTGGCTAACTGCAAGTTAGCTGAATACATTAAGCTAAATCTGGATTTGAAACTTTGACCTTGAGCTTTGACGTGGACTTCGCGGATGGAACCTGCGACGTCATGACGGGTGACTGACCCGTCGGGAAAGGCAAGGGCCAATGCTAATGTGGCTAACCGGATGTCAACCGGTTGCATTAGCTCGGCTCTTTCCTAAAACATCAGGCCAAGAAAAAGATACAAGAACGTCAAGGGACTTCGCGGACGGTAGCGGCGACGCAATGGCGGGCGGCCGATCCGTCGGGAGAATCAGGGGCCAAAGCTAATGTGGCTAACCAGGTGGTAACCACATACATTACATCGGCCCATTCTCGGAACATATTCACACACGAGTCCCAGAGGCCAAAGCAGCTGCGGGAGGTCAAGGACCCGCACGTGGGCACTGGAGACGAGATGTCCAGGTTCACACCATGAGGCACGGTGACAAAGGGGGTTCCCGTAAGTTTGCCCCGACGTGGCGAGTGCACCACGGGATGGCGGTCTTTACCGGCTCCCGGCCTATAACCATAAACCTAACCTGCCCGGGCCTGGCGGGGTGAACCCGGGTTCCTTTCTGCGCCACGGGCCGAGTGGGGGAACCTGGACAAGAGTGTGACAACGGGGGACAATTGACCCATCAAGAAGGGTAAAGGCCAAGGCTAATGTAGCTAGCTGGGTGCTAGCCGAATACATTAGCTAGGCCTGGACCTTGAACATTGACGTGGACCTCGCGGATGGAATCGACGACGCCATGACGGGTGACTGACCCGTCGGGAAAGGCAAGGGCCAATGCTAATGTGGTTAACCGGAGGTCAACCGGTTGCATTAGCTCGGCTCTTTCCTAAAACATCAGGGCAAGAAAAAGGAAATAAAAGAACATCAATGGACTTCACGGACGGTAGCGGCGACGCAATAGCGGGCAGCCGATCCGTCGGGAGAATCAAGGGCCAAAGCTAATGTGGCTAACCAGGTGGTAGCCACATCCGTTACATCGGCCCATTCTCGAAACATATTCACACACGAGTCCCAGAGGCCAAAGCAGCTGCGTGAGGTCAAGGACCCGCACGTGGGCACTGGTGACGCTACGGCGACGACGGCGGTAACGACACCTCGTCTAACCCCAACCAGTGCCTAATCCTAATCCCAACCCTATTCCTTATTCTAATCCCAACCCTATTCCTTATCCTAATCCCAACCCTATTCCTTATCCTAATCTCAACCCTATTCCTTATCCTAATCCCAACCCTATTCTTTATCCTAATCCCAACCCTATTCCTTATCCTAATCCCAACCCTATTCCTTATCCTAATCCCAACCCTATTCCTTATCCTAATCCCAACCCTGTTCCTTATCCTAATCCCAACCCTATTCCTTATCCTAATCCCAACCCTATTCCTTATCCTAATCTCAACCCTATTCCTTATCCTAATCCCAACCCTGACCCTCATCCTAATCCCAACCCTAATCCCCATTTCCCTGGGTCGGTCTTACTTCCCATTTGAGCCCTGAAACGAACATCAGTCAGGGCTCGGGGAGTTAGGACGAGGACCTGAAACAAAGGCAAAAGGGTTTCAAGGTAAGTAGAAGGATTGGAAGGACAACACAGGTAAGTGAAGTAGTACAACGGAGCAACAAGAAGATTCGTCGGGGGACAGCGGATGAGAAGAGAAACAGGTAAGTGAAGACAACATTCGGTGGAAAAAAGGAAAAAAACAGAGCGACAGGATGAAGTGGACTTTCACGGACGGACCACAGGAGGCACTGTGAGGAAAGATCCTCACTTGGATAAAAAACGTTTGCGCACTTCCGCAAAACGCCATTTGGACAGCGGAACTTGAAGAGGAAGGACAGGAGTGAGATAGTACAACGGAGCAACAAGAGGATTCGTCGGGGGACAACGGATGAGAAGAGAACCAGGAAAAACGACAAGGGATTCATCATCACAAGAATAAAAGATGGATCAACAAATTCGTCGTGGGACAATTGATAAGAAGAGGAGCAGGTAAGTGAGCACATCACACAGCATGTTCAACAATCAGATAAGAAGAGAAATTCAAGCCAAAAACTGGGAGCAACAGGAGGAAGTGCACTTCTCCAATGGGCCACAAGAGGGCACTGTGGGGAAAGATCCCCACTCCTATAAAAGCGTCTGCGCACGTCCGCAAGGAGCCATTTGGACGACGGAGCTCGAAGAGGAAGGACGTGAGGAGCCACAACACAGTAAGAAAAGACAACTTTGCAACAATACATGGACACAAGCCAGGAACTGATCACCCCTGGCTGGGTCGCCCAAGGGAGGGTGTCTGGAGATTAAAGACCCGAAACACCCGATGAACTTGGGTTCTCCACTGATGATGTGTCCTAAAATTACCTCGTCGACGGACGAGGGCCAAAGCTAATGTGGCTAACTGCAAGTTAGCTGAATACATTAAGCTAAATCTGGATTTGAAACTTTGACCTTGAGCTTTGACGTGGACTTCGCGGATGGAACCTGCGACATCATGACGGGTGACTGACCCGTCGGGAAAGGCAAGGGCCAATGCTAATGTGGCTAACCGGATGTCAACCGGTTGCATTAGCTCGGCTCTTTCCTAAAACATCAGGCCAAGAAAAAGATACAAGAACGTCAAGGGACTTCGCGGACGGTAGCGGCGACGCAATGGCGGGCAGCCGATCCGTCGGGAGAATCAGGGGCCAAAGCTAATGTGGCTAACCAGGTGGTAGCCACATACATTACATCGGCCCATTCTCGGAACAGATTCACACACGAGTCCCAGAGGCCAAAGCAGCTGCGGGAGGTCAAGGACCCGCACGTGGGCACTGGAGACGAGATGTCCAGGTTCACACCATGAGGCACGGTGACAAAGGGGGTTCCCGTAAGTTTGCCCCGACGTGGCGAGTGCACCACGGGATGGCGGTCTTTACCGGCTCCCGGCCTATAACCATAAACCTAACCTGCCCGGGCCTGGCGGGGTGAACCCGGGTTCCTTTCTGCGCCACGAGCCGAGTGGGGGAACCTGGACAAGAGTGTGACAACGGGGGACAATGGACCCATCAAGAAGGGTAAAGGCCAAGGCTAATGTAGCTAGCTGGGTGCTAGCCGAATACATTAGCTGGGCCTGGACCTTGAACATTGACGTGGACCTCGCGGATGGAATCGACGACGCCATGACGGGTGACTGACCCGTCGGGAAAGGCAAGGGCCAATGCTAATGTGGTTAACCGGAGGTCAACCGGTGGCATTAGCTCGGCTCTTTCCTAAAACATCAGGGCAAGAAAAAGGAAATAAAAGAACATCAATGGACTTCACGGACGGTAGCGGCGACGCAATAGCGGGCAGCCGATCCGTCGGGAGAATCAAGGGCCAAAGCTAATGTGGCTAACCAGGTGGTAGCCACATCCGTTACATCGGCCCATTCTCGAAACATATTCACACACGAGTCCCAGAGGCCAAAGCAGCTGCGTGAGGTCAAGGACCCGCACGTGGGCACTGGTGACGCTACGGCGACGACGGCGGTAACGACACCTCGTCTAACCCCAACCAGTGCCTAATCCTAATCCCAACCCTATTCCTTATTCTAATCCCAACCCTATTCCTTATCCTAATCCCAACCCTATTCCTTATCCTAATCTCAACCCTATTCCTTATCCTAATCCCAACCCTATTCTTTATCCTAATCCCAACCCTATTCCTTATCCTAATCCCAACCCTATTCCTTATCCTAATCCCAACCCTATTCCTTATCCTAATCCCAACCCTGTTCCTTATCCTAATCCCAACCCTATTCCTTATCCTAATCCCAACCCTATTCCTTATCCTAATCTCAACCCTATTCCTTATCCTAATCCCAACCCTGACCCTCATCCTAATCCCAACCCTAATCCCCATTTCCCTGGGTCGGTCTTACTTCCCATTTGAGCCCTGAAACGAACATCAGTCAGGGCTCGGGGAGTTAGGACGAGGACCTGAAACAAAGGCAAAAGGGTTTCAAGGTAAGTAGAAGGATTGGAAGGACAACACAGGTAAGTGAAGTAGTACAACGGAGCAACAAGAAGATTCGTCGGGGGACAGCGGATGAGAAGAGAAACAGGTAAGTGAAGACAACATTCGGTGGAAAAAAGGAAAAAAACAGAGCGACAGGATGAAGTGGACTTTCACGGACGGACCACAGGAGGCACTGTGAGGAAAGATCCTCACTTGGATAAAAAACGTTTGCGCACTTCCGCAAAACGCCATTTGGACAGCGGAACTTGAAGAGGAAGGACAGGAGTGAGATAGTACAACGGAGCAACAAGAGGATTCGTCGGGGGACAACGGATGAGAAGAGAACCAGGAAAAACGACAAGGGATTCATCATCACAAGAATAAAAGATGGATCAACAAATTCGTCGTGGGACAATTGATAAGAAGAGGAGCAGGTAAGTGAGCACATCACACAGCATGTTCAACAATCAGATAAGAAGAGAAATTCAAGCCAAAAACTGGGAGCAACAGGAGGAAGTGCACTTCTCCAATGGGCCACAAGAGGGCACTGTGGGGAAAGATCCCCACTCCTATAAAAGCGTCTGCGCACGTCCGCAAGGAGCCATTTGGACGACGGAGCTCGAAGAGGAAGGACGTGAGGAGCCACAACACAGTAAGAAAAGACAACTTTGCAACAATACATGGACACAAGCCAGGAACTGATCACCCCTGGCTGGGTCGCCCAAGGGAGGGTGTCTGGAGATTAAAGACCCGAAACACCCGATGAACTTGGGTTCTCCACTGACGATGTGTCCTAAAATTACCTCGTCGACGGACGAGGGCCAAAGCTAATGTGGCTAACTGCAAGTTAGCTGAATACATTAAGCTAAATCTGGATTTGAAACTTTGACCTTGAGCTTTGACGTGGACTTCGCGGATGGAACCTGCGACGTCATGACGGGTGACTGACCCGTCGGGAAAGGCAAGGGCCAATGCTAATGTGGCTAACCGGATGTCAACCGGTTGCATTAGCTCGGCTCTTTCCTAAAACATCAGGCCAAGAAAAAGATACAAGAACGTCAAGGGACTTCGCGGACGGTAGCGGCGACGCAATGGCGGGCGGCCGATCCGTCGGGAGAATCAGGGGCCAAAGCTAATGTGGCTAACCAGGTGGTAACCACATACATTACATCGGCCCATTCTCGGAACATATTCACACACGAGTCCCAGAGGCCAAAGCAGCTGCGGGAGGTCAAGGACCCGCACGTGGGCACTGGAGACGAGATGTCCAGGTTCACACCATGAGGCACGGTGACAAAGGGGGTTCCCGTAAGTTTGCCCCGACGTGGCGAGTGCACCACGGGATGGCGGTCTTTACCGGCTCCCGGCCTATAACCATAAACCTAACCTGCCCGGGCCTGGCGGGGTGAACCCGGGTTCCTTTCTGCGCCACGGGCCGAGTGGGGGAACCTGGACAAGAGTGTGACAACGGGGGACAATTGACCCATCAAGAAGGGTAAAGGCCAAGGCTAATGTAGCTAGCTGGGTGCTAGCCGAATACATTAGCTAGGCCTGGACCTTGAACATTGACGTGGACCTCGCGGATGGAATCGACGACGCCATGACGGGTGACTGACCCGTCGGGAAAGGCAAGGGCCAATGCTAATGTGGTTAACCGGAGGTCAACCGGTTGCATTAGCTCGGCTCTTTCCTAAAACATCAGGGCAAGAAAAAGGAAATAAAAGAACATCAATGGACTTCACGGACGGTAGCGGCGACGCAATAGCGGGCAGCCGATCCGTCGGGAGAATCAAGGGCCAAAGCTAATGTGGCTAACCAGGTGGTAGCCACATCCGTTACATCGGCCCATTCTCGAAACATATTCACACACGAGTCCCAGAGGCCAAAGCAGCTGCGTGAGGTCAAGGACCCGCACGTGGGCACTGGTGACGCTACGGCGACGACGGCGGTAACGACACCTCGTCTAACCCCAACCAGTGCCTAATCCTAATCCCAACCCTATTCCTTATTCTAATCCCAACCCTATTCCTTATCCTAATCCCAACCCTATTCCTTATCCTAATCTCAACCCTATTCCTTATCCTAATCCCAACCCTATTCTTTATCCTAATCCCAACCCTATTCCTTATCCTAATCCCAACCCTATTCCTTATCCTAATCCCAACCCTATTCCTTATCCTAATCCCAACCCTGTTCCTTATCCTAATCCCAACCCTATTCCTTATCCTAATCCCAACCCTATTCCTTATCCTAATCTCAACCCTATTCCTTATCCTAATCCCAACCCTGACCCTCATCCTAATCCCAACCCTAATCCCCATTTCCCTGGGTCGGTCTTACTTCCCATTTGAGCCCTGAAACGAACATCAGTCAGGGCTCGGGGAGTTAGGACGAGGACCTGAAACAAAGGCAAAAGGGTTTCAAGGTAAGTAGAAGGATTGGAAGGACAACACAGGTAAGTGAAGTAGTACAACGGAGCAACAAGAAGATTCGTCGGGGGACAGCGGATGAGAAGAGAAACAGGTAAGTGAAGACAACATTCGGTGGAAAAAAGGAAAAAAACAGAGCGACAGGATGAAGTGGACTTTCACGGACGGACCACAGGAGGCACTGTGAGGAAAGATCCTCACTTGGATAAAAAACGTTTGCGCACTTCCGCAAAACGCCATTTGGACAGCGGAACTTGAAGAGGAAGGACAGGAGTGAGATAGTACAACGGAGCAACAAGAGGATTCGTCGGGGGACAACGGATGAGAAGAGAACCAGGAAAAACGACAAGGGATTCATCATCACAAGAATAAAAGATGGATCAACAAATTCGTCGTGGGACAATTGATAAGAAGAGGAGCAGGTAAGTGAGCACATCACACAGCATGTTCAACAATCAGATAAGAAGAGAAATTCAAGCCAAAAACTGGGAGCAACAGGAGGAAGTGCACTTCTCCAATGGGCCACAAGAGGGCACTGTGGGGAAAGATCCCCACTCCTATAAAAGCGTCTGCGCACGTCCGCAAGGAGCCATTTGGACGACGGAGCTCGAAGAGGAAGGACGTGAGGAGCCACAACACAGTAAGAAAAGACAACTTTGCAACAATACATGGACACAAGCCAGGAACTGATCACCCCTGGCTGGGTCGCCCAAGGGAGGGTGTCTGGAGATTAAAGACCCGAAACACCCGATGAACTTGGGTTCTCCACTGATGATGTGTCCTAAAATTACCTCGTCGACGGACGAGGGCCAAAGCTAATGTGGCTAACTGCAAGTTAGCTGAATACATTAAGCTAAATCTGGATTTGAAACTTTGACCTTGAGCTTTGACGTGGACTTCGCGGATGGAACCTGCGACATCATGACGGGTGACTGACCCGTCGGGAAAGGCAAGGGCCAATGCTAATGTGGCTAACCGGATGTCAACCGGTTGCATTAGCTCGGCTCTTTCCTAAAACATCAGGCCAAGAAAAAGATACAAGAACGTCAAGGGACTTCGCGGACGGTAGCGGCGACGCAATGGCGGGCAGCCGATCCGTCGGGAGAATCAGGGGCCAAAGCTAATGTGGCTAACCAGGTGGTAGCCACATACATTACATCGGCCCATTCTCGGAACAGATTCACACACGAGTCCCAGAGGCCAAAGCAGCTGCGGGAGGTCAAGGACCCGCACGTGGGCACTGGAGACGAGATGTCCAGGTTCACACCATGAGGCACGGTGACAAAGGGGGTTCCCGTAAGTTTGCCCCGACGTGGCGAGTGCACCACGGGATGGCGGTCTTTACCGGCTCCCGGCCTATAACCATAAACCTAACCCACAACCTCTCTTCCTAATGTCTGACTCTAACCCCTGTCCCTAACCACAACCACTTTTCTTGATTTCTGGATTCCTATCCCCTCACCTGATTTCTA
This sequence comes from Hippichthys cyanospilos, assembly GCF_059441005.1. Classification (NCBI taxonomy): domain Eukaryota; kingdom Metazoa; phylum Chordata; class Actinopteri; order Syngnathiformes; family Syngnathidae; genus Hippichthys; species Hippichthys cyanospilos. The sequence goes on from NW_028283443.1 coordinate 22,087, forward strand.
TTCCTTACCCCAACCCCTCAACCACTCAACACTGCGACGGCCCGAAGAAGACGAGATGCTGGGAGGACAGAAGACGACTTGGCTTCGGGTCGAGGGAGAATCGTTCCCCGACCCAAACCCCAGATCCTGGACCCCAGGGATCCCGGAGTGGAAGAGGACATGGCCGGAGAGAGGTCACGGCGGTTGGAGGACGGTCAGTAATCCACCAGACGGATGACCGACTCGCCGCAAGGCGCTCCACGCCCTGAACCGGAGGGGGACGGTGGGCGAACGGGGGACCGAAAGGGACCGAGCCACTGTCCTCCCAACCGGACATGAGAAGGGCATGGGCGACCTGAAAAGTTGACCCGGCGGGCGAAACTGGATGCCTGCGCCGAGCCTACAAAATCCTCCGACTCACACAGTCCTCAAGTCCTCGTCTGAGAGGGACGATGGGTAGAGGCTCCGAAGGCCCCAACGCGGGGTGCCCCTTGGGGTTGAATGATGACCAGCGGGGGGTCTGATGCGTTCCCAGTGTGGAGCGTGCGCTACGAGGTAGGGCTTCGGCCTCAACTCGGATCCTTTCCCAAAAACCTAACCCGCCTGGGCCTGCTGGGACTCGCGGAAGACCCCCTCAGTGTCACAGCCTCGCATGAGGGCTCGGAGCCGGTGCGAGGTAACGACAGAACCACACCGGGATCCGGAACGTGAACTTGGCCAAACCGTTCTAGCGTCGCACTCGCGTCCTAAACGGCGAAAAGCCAATGCAGGATGTTGAGAAAAGAACCTGGCGGGATAAAAGCCAGACCGACGCAACAGGACGACAAAGCCTGCGCCGGGGATCCAGGACACAAGCAAGGACGAATGGACTCAGGACGTCGGGAAACTGCGTGGGACGACATAACAGGTAAGTGGGGCGTAATTGGGGATAATGTAATTAGGCTAGTTTACAGTGATGTGCTGCGGAAAAGGTAAGTGTGTTGCTGTGACAAGTGGATAGTCATTAGATACAAGGTAAGTGTATGTGGAGTTTGAATCAAGTGTGTACATTTTTCCGTGCCTATATAAAGAACGAAAGATGATAGGATAAAGTCACTTGCTTAGATGACACAACACAGAACACTTCATGATACAATAAGTAAAGGTAATTGCTCACACATACATGGACAGTTGGTAGGCTGATTTTTCAGTCAATTTTAACAACTCAAACAGTGTACATGCTGTTCAACTGGGTTGCTTCAAGGACATTATATAAACGCTTACACAGCCTATTCAGTTCATTTTGAACAAGGCATGGCACGGAAGAAGACTGATTAATCTGCATGACACCACATACACTGATAAGCTCCTGCAATGCGGACGGCGACCACCGGAGGGCGTTGTGATCTCGCTGAACGAGCGAAGAAGAACCAAACGCATATAAAGCCGCGCAGAGTGAACGAGAGGCATTACAGGCACGACGACGTCCGGATCGGGTGGCGGTGGGGATCTGCTGTCGGCGGGGTGGGCCTCTCCGGCGCGGCGCCCGTCCGCGGGTTTTCGCGCGGGCGGCTCTGGAACACGTTCGCGGGCGGTGAAGGAGTGTAAAGCAGAAGGCAAAGGCGGCCGGCGAGCCTGCTGGGCCACTGCGACAACCGCCGCCGGTCTCGCTCCCAGACGAGGCCGATAGCGTAAACAATCTTCTGGGAAACACCCGAGGACGCGACGGATGGTGAAGGCCTCGCACGAGATACCTTTCTCGGGGGCTGGGACACCAAACCGAAAGGCGCCCACCTCAGGCTCTCCGCTCTCGGACGGAACCAGAGGCAAGGTGGTAGAGAGTTGAACGGTGTTCCGGGGGGCCGGCGTGGGGGTCCGTGGGGGGGCGTTGTGCCGGGGGGGCCGGCTCTGCCTTCGGTCGGTCTCCGCGGTCGCCCGCCTCGGACCCCGCCTGACGCGGCCTCCTCCACCGACATCCAAGAAAGAGAAGAAGAGACGACGAGAGACATCTCTGCAGTCGCCGGTGGCTGGGCATGGTACTGTTGCCTGATGAGTCCTAATGTGGACGAAACGCGTCGCGACGACCTGCCCAGCCAACCCAACGTGTTGACTAGTCCAACGCCACCGGCTGACTGCCTGGTCAACGAGGGACGACGCGGACGCAGATACGATCAGGTGGAAGTCACCGACGTATCCGTGATCCGAGACTTGGTGTTCGCCATCGATCAACCGCAAATGGGCGCGGTGAGACGACATGAGGCGACACATTCTACGCCACGCGGACGCAGAAGACGACGAGACGCGGAGGACGACGCGGGAAACGGACCGAGGATCTTCGCCCGAGGACAACGAGCCGACGGGGAGGAAGCGGAAACTCGCCGGGACCGACTCTACGATCTCAAGCGCATGACGTGACACGCAAGGTAAGTGGATACACAGGGAGGGTGGCTACAGGCAGCACTGGGGGGAGGGACATATGGTAATTTGCAACACATATTACACATAGATGCATTGTGCTGGCTGGAGCCACTCTTCAGACGCACGTGATTCGTACTCCACCGGGTATAGCTGAGAGTAGTTGGGGGAGGCAGTGTAGGGGTGGGTTTCACCGTCGCGGGACGTCGACCACCGACCGCTGGAGTCAGAGGAGGGGCCTGTCGTCCGGAAAAGTACCGTAGGGGACCGAGCGTATGGGACGAAAACCCGATGGGACCGGGAGCCTTAAACACAGGGTTTGAGGATAATTCGGTCCCAACCCTCATCGAACCAGGTGGGTTGACAGTCGAGAAACAACAGCCTGAGGGGAAACCAAAAAAGAACATCTAAAACAACTGCCCGAAGAAGCATAAACTAGGGTTTGGGTTGGAGGTGAATCGCATCCTGGCCCTAATCCTGAGAGAACAGGGAGTGATTGATGTCCAAAACAAGGTTCCGAGCGGATTTGTCGTCTGAAACAACATCCTGGGGAGGATCCGGCACCCAAAATGACGACTGGGATGTGGGTCTGAGGACAAAACGTCCCGACTCCCGCGGGTGAGTGAAACGCCTGGCCCCTGACCCTTCTATCCCTTCTATCCCTCATCTCTGTCCCTAACCCCAACCCTTGTTCCTAGCTCTTTCTTCTGTCCCTAACCCTAACCCTAACCCTAAACACAACCCTTGTTCCTGGCTCTTTCTTCTGTCCCTAACCCCAACCCCTTTGCCTAAACACAACCCCTTTACCGCTATTTCTTTACTATAACCCCTATCCCTATCTCTTACCCTAACCACAACCTCTCTTCCTAATGTCTGACTCTAACCCCTGTCCCTAACCACAACCACTTTTCTTGATTTCTGGATTCCTATCCCCTCACCTGATTTCTATTCCTTACCCCAACCCCTCAACCACTCAACACTGCGACGGCCCGAAGAAGACGAGATGCTGGGAGGACAGAAGACGACTTGGCTTCGGGTCGAGGGAGAATCGTTCCCCGACCCAAACCCCAGATCCTGGACCCCAGGGATCCCGGAGTGGAAGAGGACATGGCCGGAGAGAGGTCACGGCGGTTGGAGGACGGTCAGTAATCCACCAGACGGATGACCGACTCGCCGCAAGGCGCTCCACGCCCTGAACCGGAGGGGGACGGTGGGCGAACGGGGGACCGAAAGGGACCGAGCCACTGTCCTCCCAACCGGACATGAGAAGGGCATGGGCGACCTGAAAAGTTGACCCGGCGGGCGAAACTGGATGCCTGCGCCGAGCCTACAAAATCCTCCGACTCACACAGTCCTCAAGTCCTCGTCTGAGAGGGACGATGGGTAGAGGCTCCGAAGGCCCCAACGCGGGGTGCCCCTTGGGGTTGAATGATGACCAGCGGGGGGTCTGATGCGTTCCCAGTGTGGAGCGTGCGCTACGAGGTAGGGCTTCGGCCTCAACTCGGATCCTTTCCCAAAAACCTAACCCGCCTGGGCCTGCTGGGACTCGCGGAAGACCCCCTCAGTGTCACAGCCTCGCATGAGGGCTCGGAGCCGGTGCGAGGTAACGACAGAACCACACCGGGATCCGGAACGTGAACTTGGCCAAACCGTTCTAGCGTCGCACTCGCGTCCTAAACGGCGAAAAGCCAATGCAGGATGTTGAGAAAAGAACCTGGCGGGATAAAAGCCAGACCGACGCAACAGGACGACAAAGCCTGCGCCGGGGATCCAGGACACAAGCAAGGACGAATGGACTCAGGACGTCGGGAAACTGCGTGGGACGACATAACAGGTAAGTGGGGCGTAATTGGGGATAATGTAATTAGGCTAGTTTACAGTGATGTGCTGCGGAAAAGGTAAGTGTGTTGCTGTGACAAGTGGATAGTCATTAGATACAAGGTAAGTGTATGTGGAGTTTGAATCAAGTGTGTACATTTTTCCGTGCCTATATAAAGAACGAAAGATGATAGGATAAAGTCACTTGCTTAGATGACACAACACAGAACACTTCATGATACAATAAGTAAAGGTAATTGCTCACACATACATGGACAGTTGGTAGGCTGATTTTTCAGTCAATTTTAACAACTCAAACAGTGTACATGCTGTTCAACTGGGTTGCTTCAAGGACATTATATAAACGCTTACACAGCCTATTCAGTTCATTTTGAACAAGGCATGGCACGGAAGAAGACTGATTAATCTGCATGACACCACATACACTGATAAGCTCCTGCAATGCGGACGGCGACCACCGGAGGGCGTTGTGATCTCGCTGAACGAGCGAAGAAGAACCAAACGCATATAAAGCCGCGCAGAGTGAACGAGAGGCATTACAGGCACGACGACGTCCGGATCGGGTGGCGGTGGGGATCTGCTGTCGGCGGGGTGGGCCTCTCCGGCGCGGCGCCCGTCCGCGGGTTTTCGCGCGGGCGGCTCTGGAACACGTTCGCGGGCGGTGAAGGAGTGTAAAGCAGAAGGCAAAGGCGGCCGGCGAGCCTGCTGGGCCACTGCGACAACCGCCGCCGGTCTCGCTCCCAGACGAGGCCGATAGCGTAAACAATCTTCTGGGAAACACCCGAGGACGCGACGGATGGTGAAGGCCTCGCACGAGATACCTTTCTCGGGGGCTGGGACACCAAACCGAAAGGCGCCCACCTCAGGCTCTCCGCTCTCGGACGGAACCAGAGGCAAGGTGGTAGAGAGTTGAACGGTGTTCCGGGGGGCCGGCGTGGGGGTCCGTGGGGGGGCGTTGTGCCGGGGGGGCCGGCTCTGCCTTCGGTCGGTCTCCGCGGTCGCCCGCCTCGGACCCCGCCTGACGCGGCCTCCTCCACCGACATCCAAGAAAGAGAAGAAGAGACGACGAGAGACATCTCTGCAGTCGCCGGTGGCTGGGCATGGTACTGTTGCCTGATGAGTCCTAATGTGGACGAAACGCGTCGCGACGACCTGCCCAGCCAACCCAACGTGTTGACTAGTCCAACGCCACCGGCTGACTGCCTGGTCAACGAGGGACGACGCGGACGCAGATACGATCAGGTGGAAGTCACCGACGTATCCGTGATCCGAGACTTGGTGTTCGCCATCGATCAACCGCAAATGGGCGCGGTGAGACGACATGAGGCGACACATTCTACGCCACGCGGACGCAGAAGACGACGAGACGCGGAGGACGACGCGGGAAACGGACCGAGGATCTTCGCCCGAGGACAACGAGCCGACGGGGAGGAAGCGGAAACTCGCCGGGACCGACTCTACGATCTCAAGCGCATGACGTGACACGCAAGGTAAGTGGATACACAGGGAGGGTGGCTACAGGCAGCACTGGGGGGAGGGACATATGGTAATTTGCAACACATATTACACATAGATGCATTGTGCTGGCTGGAGCCACTCTTCAGACGCACGTGATTCGTACTCCACCGGGTATAGCTGAGAGTAGTTGGGGGAGGCAGTGTAGGGGTGGGTTTCACCGTCGCGGGACGTCGACCACCGACCGCTGGAGTCAGAGGAGGGGCCTGTCGTCCGGAAAAGTACCGTAGGGGACCGAGCGTATGGGACGAAAACCCGATGGGACCGGGAGCCTTAAACACAGGGTTTGAGGATAATTCGGTCCCAACCCTCATCGAACCAGGTGGGTTGACAGTCGAGAAACAACAGCCTGAGGGGAAACCAAAAAAGAACATCTAAAACAACTGCCCGAAGAAGCATAAACTAGGGTTTGGGTTGGAGGTGAATCGCATCCTGGCCCTAATCCTGAGAGAACAGGGAGTGATTGATGTCCAAAACAAGGTTCCGAGCGGATTTGTCGTCTGAAACAACATCCTGGGGAGGATCCGGCACCCAAAATGACGACTGGGATGTGGGTCTGAGGACAAAACGTCCCGACTCCCGCGGGTGAGTGAAACGCCTGGCCCCTGACCCTTCTATCCCTTCTATCCCTCATCTCTGTCCCTAACCCCAACCCTTGTTCCTAGCTCTTTCTTCTGTCCCTAACCCTAACCCTAACCCTAAACACAACCCTTGTTCCTGGCTCTTTCTTCTGTCCCTAACCCCAACCCCTTTGCCTAAACACAACCCCTTTACCGCTATTTCTTTACTATAACCCCTATCCCTATCTCTTACCCTAACCACAACCTCTCTTCCTAATGTCTGACTCTAACCCCTGTCCCTAACCACAACCACTTTTCTTGATTTCTGGATTCCTATCCCCTCACCTGATTTCTATTCCTTACCCCAACCCCTCAACCACTCAACACTGCGACGGCCCGAAGAAGACGAGATGCTGGGAGGACAGAAGACGACTTGGCTTCGGGTCGAGGGAGAATCGTTCCCCGACCCAAACCCCAGATCCTGGACCCCAGGGATCCCGGAGTGGAAGAGGACATGGCCGGAGAGAGGTCACGGCGGTTGGAGGACGGTCAGTAATCCACCAGACGGATGACCGACTCGCCGCAAGGCGCTCCACGCCCTGAACCGGAGGGGGACGGTGGGCGAACGGGGGACCGAAAGGGACCGAGCCACTGTCCTCCCAACCGGACATGAGAAGGGCATGGGCGACCTGAAAAGTTGACCCGGCGGGCGAAACTGGATGCCTGCGCCGAGCCTACAAAATCCTCCGACTCACACAGTCCTCAAGTCCTCGTCTGAGAGGGACGATGGGTAGAGGCTCCGAAGGCCCCAACGCGGGGTGCCCCTTGGGGTTGAATGATGACCAGCGGGGGGTCTGATGCGTTCCCAGTGTGGAGCGTGCGCTACGAGGTAGGGCTTCGGCCTCAACTCGGATCCTTTCCCAAAAACCTAACCCGCCTGGGCCTGCTGGGACTCGCGGAAGACCCCCTCAGTGTCACAGCCTCGCATGAGGGCTCGGAGCCGGTGCGAGGTAACGACAGAACCACACCGGGATCCGGAACGTGAACTTGGCCAAACCGTTCTAGCGTCGCACTCGCGTCCTAAACGGCGAAAAGCCAATGCAGGATGTTGAGAAAAGAACCTGGCGGGATAAAAGCCAGACCGACGCAACAGGACGACAAAGCCTGCGCCGGGGATCCAGGACACAAGCAAGGACGAATGGACTCAGGACGTCGGGAAACTGCGTGGGACGACATAACAGGTAAGTGGGGCGTAATTGGGGATAATGTAATTAGGCTAGTTTACAGTGATGTGCTGCGGAAAAGGTAAGTGTGTTGCTGTGACAAGTGGATAGTCATTAGATACAAGGTAAGTGTATGTGGAGTTTGAATCAAGTGTGTACATTTTTCCGTGCCTATATAAAGAACGAAAGATGATAGGATAAAGTCACTTGCTTAGATGACACAACACAGAACACTTCATGATACAATAAGTAAAGGTAATTGCTCACACATACATGGACAGTTGGTAGGCTGATTTTTCAGTCAATTTTAACAACTCAAACAGTGTACATGCTGTTCAACTGGGTTGCTTCAAGGACATTATATAAACGCTTACACAGCCTATTCAGTTCATTTTGAACAAGGCATGGCACGGAAGAAGACTGATTAATCTGCATGACACCACATACACTGATAAGCTCCTGCAATGCGGACGGCGACCACCGGAGGGCGTTGTGATCTCGCTGAACGAGCGAAGAAGAACCAAACGCATATAAAGCCGCGCAGAGTGAACGAGAGGCATTACAGGCACGACGACGTCCGGATCGGGTGGCGGTGGGGATCTGCTGTCGGCGGGGTGGGCCTCTCCGGCGCGGCGCCCGTCCGCGGGTTTTCGCGCGGGCGGCTCTGGAACACGTTCGCGGGCGGTGAAGGAGTGTAAAGCAGAAGGCAAAGGCGGCCGGCGAGCCTGCTGGGCCACTGCGACAACCGCCGCCGGTCTCGCTCCCAGACGAGGCCGATAGCGTAAACAATCTTCTGGGAAACACCCGAGGACGCGACGGATGGTGAAGGCCTCGCACGAGATACCTTTCTCGGGGGCTGGGACACCAAACCGAAAGGCGCCCACCTCAGGCTCTCCGCTCTCGGACGGAACCAGAGGCAAGGTGGTAGAGAGTTGAACGGTGTTCCGGGGGGCCGGCGTGGGGGTCCGTGGGGGGGCGTTGTGCCGGGGGGGCCGGCTCTGCCTTCGGTCGGTCTCCGCGGTCGCCCGCCTCGGACCCCGCCTGACGCGGCCTCCTCCACCGACATCCAAGAAAGAGAAGAAGAGACGACGAGAGACATCTCTGCAGTCGCCGGTGGCTGGGCATGGTACTGTTGCCTGATGAGTCCTAATGTGGACGAAACGCGTCGCGACGACCTGCCCAGCCAACCCAACGTGTTGACTAGTCCAACGCCACCGGCTGACTGCCTGGTCAACGAGGGACGACGCGGACGCAGATACGATCAGGTGGAAGTCACCGACGTATCCGTGATCCGAGACTTGGTGTTCGCCATCGATCAACCGCAAATGGGCGCGGTGAGACGACATGAGGCGACACATTCTACGCCACGCGGACGCAGAAGACGACGAGACGCGGAGGACGACGCGGGAAACGGACCGAGGATCTTCGCCCGAGGACAACGAGCCGACGGGGAGGAAGCGGAAACTCGCCGGGACCGACTCTACGATCTCAAGCGCATGACGTGACACGCAAGGTAAGTGGATACACAGGGAGGGTGGCTACAGGCAGCACTGGGGGGAGGGACATATGGTAATTTGCAACACATATTACACATAGATGCATTGTGCTGGCTGGAGCCACTCTTCAGACGCACGTGATTCGTACTCCACCGGGTATAGCTGAGAGTAGTTGGGGGAGGCAGTGTAGGGGTGGGTTTCACCGTCGCGGGACGTAGACCACCGACCGCTGGAGTCAGAGGAGGGGCCTGTCGTCCGGAAAAGTACCGTAGGGGACCGAGCGTATGGGACGAAAACCCGATGGGACCGGGAGCCTTAAACACAGGGTTTGAGGATAATTCGGTCCCAACCCTCATCGAACCAGGTGGGTTGACAGTCGAGAAACAACAGCCTGAGGGGAAACCAAAAAAGAACATCTAAAACAACTGCCCGAAGAAGCATAAACTAGGGTTTGGGTTGGAGGTGAATCGCATCCTGGCCCTAATCCTGAGAGAACAGGGAGTGATTGATGTCCAAAACAAGGTTCCGAGCGGATTTGTCGTCTGAAACAACATCCTGTGGAGGATCCGGCACCCAAAATGACGACTGGGATGTGGGTCTGAGGACAAAACGTCCCGACTCCCGCGGGTGAGTGAAACGCCTGGCCCCTGACCCTTCTATCCCTTCTATCCCTCATCTCTGTCCCTAACCCCAACCCTTGTTCCTAGCTCTTTCTTCTGTCCCTAACCCTAACCCTAACCCTAAACACAACCCTTGTTCCTGGCTCTTTCTTCTGTCCCTAACCCCAACCCCTTTGCCTAAACACAACCCCTTTACCGCTATTTCTTTACTATAACCCCTATCCCTATCTCTTACCCTAACCACAACCTCTCTTCCTAATGTCTGACTCTAACCCCTGTCCCTAACCACAACCACTTTTCTTGATTTCTGGATTCCTATCCCCTCACCTGATTTCTATTCCTTACCCCAACCCCTCAACCACTCAACACTGCGACGGCCCGAAGAAGACGAGATGCTGGGAGGACAGAAGACGACTTGGCTTCGGGTCGAGGGAGAATCGTTCCCCGACCCAAACCCCAGATCCTGGACCCCAGGGATCCCGGAGTGGAAGAGGACATGGCCGGAGAGAGGTCACGGCGGTTGGAGGACGGTCAGTAATCCACCAGACGGATGACCGACTCGCCGCAAGGCGCTCCACGCCCTGAACCGGAGGGGGACGGTGGGCGAACGGGGGACCGAAAGGGACCGAGCCACTGTCCTCCCAACCGGACATGAGAAGGGCATGGGCGACCTGAAAAGTTGACCCGGCGGGCGAAACTGGATGCCTGCGCCGAGCCTACAAAATCCTCCGACTCACACAGTCCTCAAGTCCTCGTCTGAGAGGGACGATGGGTAGAGGCTCCGAAGGCCCCAACGCGGGGTGCCCCTTGGGGTTGAATGATGACCAGCGGGGGGTCTGATGCGTTCCCAGTGTGGAGCGTGCGCTACGAGGTAGGGCTTCGGCCTCAACTCGGATCCTTTCCCAAAAACCTAACCCGCCTGGGCCTGCTGGGACTCGCGGAAGACCCCCTCAGTGTCACAGCCTCGCATGAGGGCTCGGAGCCGGTGCGAGGTAACGACAGAACCACACCGGGATCCGGAACGTGAACTTGGCCAAACCGTTCTAGCGTCGCACTCGCGTCCTAAACGGCGAAAAGCCAATGCAGGATGTTGAGAAAAGAACCTGGCGGGATAAAAGCCAGACCGACGCAACAGGACGACAAAGCCTGCGCCGGGGATCCAGGACACAAGCAAGGACGAATGGACTCAGGACGTCGGGAAACTGCGTGGGACGACATAACAGGTAAGTGGGGCGTAATTGGGGATAATGTAATTAGGCTAGTTTACAGTGATGTGCTGCGGAAAAGGTAAGTGTGTTGCTGTGACAAGTGGATAGTCATTAGATACAAGGTAAGTGTATGTGGAGTTTGAATCAAGTGTGTACATTTTTCCGTGCCTATATAAAGAACGAAAGATGATAGGATAAAGTCACTTGCTTAGATGACACAACACAGAACACTTCATGATACAATAAGTAAAGGTAATTGCTCACACATACATGGACAGTTGGTAGGCTGATTTTTCAGTCAATTTTAACAACTCAAACAGTGTACATGCTGTTCAACTGGGTTGCTTCAAGGACATTATATAAACGCTTACACAGCCTATTCAGTTCATTTTGAACAAGGCATGGCACGGAAGAAGACTGATTAATCTGCATGACACCACATACACTGATAAGCTCCTGCAATGCGGACGGCGACCACCGGAGGGCGTTGTGATCTCGCTGAACGAGCGAAGAAGAACCAAACGCATATAAAGCCGCGCAGAGTGAACGAGAGGCATTACAGGCACGACGACGTCCGGATCGGGTGGCGGTGGGGATCTGCTGTCGGCGGGGTGGGCCTCTCCGGCGCGGCGCCCGTCCGCGGGTTTTCGCGCGGGCGGCTCTGGAACACGTTCGCGGGCGGTGAAGGAGTGTAAAGCAGAAGGCAAAGGCGGCCGGCGAGCCTGCTGGGCCACTGCGACAACCGCCGCCGGTCTCGCTCCCAGACGAGGCCGATAGCGTAAACAATCTTCTGGGAAACACCCGAGGACGCGACGGATGGTGAAGGCCTCGCACGAGATACCTTTCTCGGGGGCTGGGACACCAAACCGAAAGGCGCCCACCTCAGGCTCTCCGCTCTCGGACGGAACCAGAGGCAAGGTGGTAGAGAGTTGAACGGTGTTCCGGGGGGCCGGCGTGGGGGTCCGTGGGGGGGCGTTGTGCCGGGGGGGCCGGCTCTGCCTTCGGTCGGTCTCCGCGGTCGCCCGCCTCGGACCCCGCCTGACGCGGCCTCCTCCACCGACATCCAAGAAAGAGAAGAAGAGACGACGAGAGACATCTCTGCAGTCGCCGGTGGCTGGGCATGGTACTGTTGCCTGATGAGTCCTAATGTGGACGAAACGCGTCGCGACGACCTGCCCAGCCAACCCAACGTGTTGACTAGTCCAACGCCACCGGCTGACTGCCTGGTCAACGAGGGACGACGCGGACGCAGATACGATCAGGTGGAAGTCACCGACGTATCCGTGATCCGAGACTTGGTGTTCGCCATCGATCAACCGCAAATGGGCGCGGTGAGACGACATGAGGCGACACATTCTACGCCACGCGGACGCAGAAGACGACGAGACGCGGAGGACGACGCGGGAAACGGACCGAGGATCTTCGCCCGAGGACAACGAGCCGACGGGGAGGAAGCGGAAACTCGCCGGGACCGACTCTACGATCTCAAGCGCATGACGTGACACGCAAGGTAAGTGGATACACAGGGAGGGTGGCTACAGGCAGCACTGGGGGGAGGGACATATGGTAATTTGCAACACATATTACACATAGATGCATTGTGCTGGCTGGAGCCACTCTTCAGACGCACGTGATTCGTACTCCACCGGGTATAGCTGAGAGTAGTTGGGGGAGGCAGTGTAGGGGTGGGTTTCACCGTCGCGGGACGTCGACCACCGACCGCTGGAGTCAGAGGAGGGGCCTGTCGTCCGGAAAAGTACCGTAGGGGACCGAGCGTATGGGACGAAAACCCGATGGGACCGGGAGCCTTAAACACAGGGTTTGAGGATAATTCGGTCCCAACCCTCATCGAACCAGGTGGGTTGACAGTCGAGAAACAACAGCCTGAGGGGAAACCAAAAAAGAACATCTAAAACAACTGCCCGAAGAAGCATAAACTAGGGTTTGGGTTGGAGGTGAATCGCATCCTGGCCCTAATCCTGAGAGAACAGGGAGTGATTGATGTCCAAAACAAGGTTCCGAGCGGATTTGTCGTCTGAAACAACATCCTGGGGAGGATCCGGCACCCAAAATGACGACTGGGATGTGGGTCTGAGGACAAAACGTCCCGACTCCCGCGGGTGAGTGAAACGCCTGGCCCCTGACCCTTCTATCCCTTCTATCCCTCATCTCTGTCCCTAACCCCAACCCTTGTTCCTAGCTCTTTCTTCTGTCCCTAACCCTAACCCTAACCCTAAACACAACCCTTGTTCCTGGCTCTTTCTTCTGTCCCTAACCCCAACCCCTTTGCCTAAACACAACCCCTTTACCGCTATTTCTTTACTATAACCCCTATCCCTATCTCTTACCCTAACCACAACCTCTCTTCCTAATGTCTGACTCTAACCCCTGTCCCTAACCACAACCACTTTTCTTGATTTCTGGATTCCTATCCCCTCACCTGATTTCTATTCCTTACCCCAACCCCTCAACCACTCAACACTGCGACGGCCCGAAGAAGACGAGATGCTGGGAGGACAGAAGACGACTTGGCTTCGGGTCGAGGGAGAATCGTTCCCCGACCCAAACCCCAGATCCTGGACCCCAGGGATCCCGGAGTGGAAGAGGACATGGCCGGAGAGAGGTCACGGCGGTTGGAGGACGGTCAGTAATCCACCAGACGGATGACCGACTCGCCGCAAGGCGCTCCACGCCCTGAACCGGAGGGGGACGGTGGGCGAACGGGGGACCGAAAGGGACCGAGCCACTGTCCTCCCAACCGGACATGAGAAGGGCATGGGCGACCTGAAAAGTTGACCCGGCGGGCGAAACTGGATGCCTGCGCCGAGCCTACAAAATCCTCCGACTCACACAGTCCTCAAGTCCTCGTCTGAGAGGGACGATGGGTAGAGGCTCCGAAGGCCCCAACGCGGGGTGCCCCTTGGGGTTGAATGATGACCAGCGGGGGGTCTGATGCGTTCCCAGTGTGGAGCGTGCGCTACGAGGTAGGGCTTCGGCCTCAACTCGGATCCTTTCCCAAAAACCTAACCCGCCTGGGCCTGCTGGGACTCGCGGAAGACCCCCTCAGTGTCACAGCCTCGCATGAGGGCTCGGAGCCGGTGCGAGGTAACGACAGAACCACACCGGGATCCGGAACGTGAACTTGGCCAAACCGTTCTAGCGTCGCACTCGCGTCCTAAACGGCGAAAAGCCAATGCAGGATGTTGAGAAAAGAACCTGGCGGGATAAAAGCCAGACCGACGCAACAGGACGACAAAGCCTGCGCCGGGGATCCAGGACACAAGCAAGGACGAATGGACTCAGGACGTCGGGAAACTGCGTGGGACGACATAACAGGTAAGTGGGGCGTAATTGGGGATAATGTAATTAGGCTAGTTTACAGTGATGTGCTGCGGAAAAGGTAAGTGTGTTGCTGTGACAAGTGGATAGTCATTAGATACAAGGTAAGTGTATGTGGAGTTTGAATCAAGTGTGTACATTTTTCCGTGCCTATATAAAGAACGAAAGATGATAGGATAAAGTCACTTGCTTAGATGACACAACACAGAACACTTCATGATACAATAAGTAAAGGTAATTGCTCACACATACATGGACAGTTGGTAGGCTGATTTTTCAGTCAATTTTAACAACTCAAACAGTGTACATGCTGTTCAACTGGGTTGCTTCAAGGACATTATATAAACGCTTACACAGCCTATTCAGTTCATTTTGAACAAGGCATGGCACGGAAGAAGACTGATTAATCTGCATGACACCACATACACTGATAAGCTCCTGCAATGCGGACGGCGACCACCGGAGGGCGTTGTGATCTCGCTGAACGAGCGAAGAAGAACCAAACGCATATAAAGCCGCGCAGAGTGAACGAGAGGCATTACAGGCACGACGACGTCCGGATCGGGTGGCGGTGGGGATCTGCTGTCGGCGGGGTGGGCCTCTCCGGCGCGGCGCCCGTCCGCGGGTTTTCGCGCGGGCGGCTCTGGAACACGTTCGCGGGCGGTGAAGGAGTGTAAAGCAGAAGGCAAAGGCGGCCGGCGAGCCTGCTGGGCCACTGCGACAACCGCCGCCGGTCTCGCTCCCAGACGAGGCCGATAGCGTAAACAATCTTCTGGGAAACACCCGAGGACGCGACGGATGGTGAAGGCCTCGCACGAGATACCTTTCTCGGGGGCTGGGACACCAAACCGAAAGGCGCCCACCTCAGGCTCTCCGCTCTCGGACGGAACCAGAGGCAAGGTGGTAGAGAGTTGAACGGTGTTCCGGGGGGCCGGCGTGGGGGTCCGTGGGGGGGCGTTGTGCCGGGGGGGCCGGCTCTGCCTTCGGTCGGTCTCCGCGGTCGCCCGCCTCGGACCCCGCCTGACGCGGCCTCCTCCACCGACATCCAAGAAAGAGAAGAAGAGACGACGAGAGACATCTCTGCAGTCGCCGGTGGCTGGGCATGGTACTGTTGCCTGATGAGTCCTAATGTGGACGAAACGCGTCGCGACGACCTGCCCAGCCAACCCAACGTGTTGACTAGTCCAACGCCACCGGCTGACTGCCTGGTCAACGAGGGACGACGCGGACGCAGATACGATCAGGTGGAAGTCACCGACGTATCCGTGATCCGAGACTTGGTGTTCGCCATCGATCAACCGCAAATGGGCGCGGTGAGACGACATGAGGCGACACATTCTACGCCACGCGGACGCAGAAGACGACGAGACGCGGAGGACGACGCGGGAAACGGACCGAGGATCTTCGCCCGAGGACAACGAGCCGACGGGGAGGAAGCGGAAACTCGCCGGGACCGACTCTACGATCTCAAGCGCATGACGTGACACGCAAGGTAAGTGGATACACAGGGAGGGTGGCTACAGGCAGCACTGGGGGGAGGGACATATGGTAATTTGCAACACATATTACACATAGATGCATTGTGCTGGCTGGAGCCACTCTTCAGACGCACGTGATTCGTACTCCACCGGGTATAGCTGAGAGTAGTTGGGGGAGGCAGTGTAGGGGTGGGTTTCACCGTCGCGGGACGTCGACCACCGACCGCTGGAGTCAGAGGAGGGGCCTGTCGTCCGGAAAAGTACCGTAGGGGACCGAGCGTATGGGACGAAAACCCGATGGGACCGGGAGCCTTAAACACAGGGTTTGAGGATAATTCGGTCCCAACCCTCATCGAACCAGGTGGGTTGACAGTCGAGAAACAACAGCCTGAGGGGAAACCAAAAAAGAACATCTAAAACAACTGCCCGAAGAAGCATAAACTAGGGTTTGGGTTGGAGGTGAATCGCATCCTGGCCCTAATCCTGAGAGAACAGGGAGTGATTGATGTCCAAAACAAGGTTCCGAGCGGATTTGTCGTCTGAAACAACATCCTGGGGAGGATCCGGCACCCAAAATGACGACTGGGATGTGGGTCTGAGGACAAAACGTCCCGACTCCCGCGGGTGAGTGAAACGCCTGGCCCCTGACCCTTCTATCCCTTCTATCCCTCATCTCTGTCCCTAACCCCAACCCTTGTTCCTAGCTCTTTCTTCTGTCCCTAACCCTAACCCTAACCCTAAACACAACCCTTGTTCCTGGCTCTTTCTTCTGTCCCTAACCCCAACCCCTTTGCCTAAACACAACCCCTTTACCGCTATTTCTTTACTATAACCCCTATCCCTATCTCTTACCCTAACCACAACCTCTCTTCCTAATGTCTGACTCTAACCCCTGTCCCTAACCACAACCACTTTTCTTGATTTCTGGATTCCTATCCCCTCACCTGATTTCTATTCCTTACCCCAACCCCTCAACCACTCAACACTGCGACGGCCCGAAGAAGACGAGATGCTGGGAGGACAGAAGACGACTTGGCTTCGGGTCGAGGGAGAATCGTTCCCCGACCCAAACCCCAGATCCTGGACCCCAGGGATCCCGGAGTGGAAGAGGACATGGCCGGAGAGAGGTCACGGCGGTTGGAGGACGGTCAGTAATCCACCAGACGGATGACCGACTCGCCGCAAGGCGCTCCACGCCCTGAACCGGAGGGGGACGGTGGGCGAACGGGGGACCGAAAGGGACCGAGCCACTGTCCTCCCAACCGGACATGAGAAGGGCATGGGCGACCTGAAAAGTTGACCCGGCGGGCGAAACTGGATGCCTGCGCCGAGCCTACAAAATCCTCCGACTCACACAGTCCTCAAGTCCTCGTCTGAGAGGGACGATGGGTAGAGGCTCCGAAGGCCCCAACGCGGGGTGCCCCTTGGGGTTGAATGATGACCAGCGGGGGGTCTGATGCGTTCCCAGTGTGGAGCGTGCGCTACGAGGTAGGGCTTCGGCCTCAACTCGGATCCTTTCCCAAAAACCTAACCCGCCTGGGCCTGCTGGGACTCGCGGAAGACCCCCTCAGTGTCACAGCCTCGCATGAGGGCTCGGAGCCGGTGCGAGGTAACGACAGAACCACACCGGGATCCGGAACGTGAACTTGGCCAAACCGTTCTAGCGTCGCACTCGCGTCCTAAACGGCGAAAAGCCAATGCAGGATGTTGAGAAAAGAACCTGGCGGGATAAAAGCCAGACCGACGCAACAGGACGACAAAGCCTGCGCCGGGGATCCAGGACACAAGCAAGGACGAATGGACTCAGGACGTCGGGAAACTGCGTGGGACGACATAACAGGTAAGTGGGGCGTAATTGGGGATAATGTAATTAGGCTAGTTTACAGTGATGTGCTGCGGAAAAGGTAAGTGTGTTGCTGTGACAAGTGGATAGTCATTAGATACAAGGTAAGTGTATGTGGAGTTTGAATCAAGTGTGTACATTTTTCCGTGCCTATATAAAGAACGAAAGATGATAGGATAAAGTCACTTGCTTAGATGACACAACACAGAACACTTCATGATACAATAAGTAAAGGTAATTGCTCACACATACATGGACAGTTGGTAGGCTGATTTTTCAGTCAATTTTAACAACTCAAACAGTGTACATGCTGTTCAACTGGGTTGCTTCAAGGACATTATATAAACGCTTACACAGCCTATTCAGTTCATTTTGAACAAGGCATGGCACGGAAGAAGACTGATTAATCTGCATGACACCACATACACTGATAAGCTCCTGCAATGCGGACGGCGACCACCGGAGGGCGTTGTGATCTCGCTGAACGAGCGAAGAAGAACCAAACGCATATAAAGCCGCGCAGAGTGAACGAGAGGCATTACAGGCACGACGACGTCCGGATCGGGTGGCGGTGGGGATCTGCTGTCGGCGGGGTGGGCCTCTCCGGCGCGGCGCCCGTCCGCGGGTTTTCGCGCGGGCGGCTCTGGAACACGTTCGCGGGCGGTGAAGGAGTGTAAAGCAGAAGGCAAAGGCGGCCGGCGAGCCTGCTGGGCCACTGCGACAACCGCCGCCGGTCTCGCTCCCAGACGAGGCCGATAGCGTAAACAATCTTCTGGGAAACACCCGAGGACGCGACGGATGGTGAAGGCCTCGCACGAGATACCTTTCTCGGGGGCTGGGACACCAAACCGAAAGGCGCCCACCTCAGGCTCTCCGCTCTCGGACGGAACCAGAGGCAAGGTGGTAGAGAGTTGAACGGTGTTCCGGGGGGCCGGCGTGGGGGTCCGTGGGGGGGCGTTGTGCCGGGGGGGCCGGCTCTGCCTTCGGTCGGTCTCCGCGGTCGCCCGCCTCGGACCCCGCCTGACGCGGCCTCCTCCACCGACATCCAAGAAAGAGAAGAAGAGACGACGAGAGACATCTCTGCAGTCGCCGGTGGCTGGGCATGGTACTGTTGCCTGATGAGTCCTAATGTGGACGAAACGCGTCGCGACGACCTGCCCAGCCAACCCAACGTGTTGACTAGTCCAACGCCACCGGCTGACTGCCTGGTCAACGAGGGACGACGCGGACGCAGATACGATCAGGTGGAAGTCACCGACGTATCCGTGATCCGAGACTTGGTGTTCGCCATCGATCAACCGCAAATGGGCGCGGTGAGACGACATGAGGCGACACATTCTACGCCACGCGGACGCAGAAGACGACGAGACGCGGAGGACGACGCGGGAAACGGACCGAGGATCTTCGCCCGAGGACAACGAGCCGACGGGGAGGAAGCGGAAACTCGCCGGGACCGACTCTACGATCTCAAGCGCATGACGTGACACGCAAGGTAAGTGGATACACAGGGAGGGTGGCTACAGGCAGCACTGGGGGGAGGGACATATGGTAATTTGCAACACATATTACACATAGATGCATTGTGCTGGCTGGAGCCACTCTTCAGACGCACGTGATTCGTACTCCACCGGGTATAGCTGAGAGTAGTTGGGGGAGGCAGTGTAGGGGTGGGTTTCACCGTCGCGGGACGTCGACCACCGACCGCTGGAGTCAGAGGAGGGGCCTGTCGTCCGGAAAAGTACCGTAGGGGACCGAGCGTATGGGACGAAAACCCGATGGGACCGGGAGCCTTAAACACAGGGTTTGAGGATAATTCGGTCCCAACCCTCATCGAACCAGGTGGGTTGACAGTCGAGAAACAACAGCCTGAGGGGAAACCAAAAAAGAACATCTAAAACAACTGCCCGAAGAAGCATAAACTAGGGTTTGGGTTGGAGGTGAATCGCATCCTGGCCCTAATCCTGAGAGAACAGGGAGTGATTGATGTCCAAAACAAGGTTCCGAGCGGATTTGTCGTCTGAAACAACATCCTGGGGAGGATCCGGCACCCAAAATGACGACTGGGATGTGGGTCTGAGGACAAAACGTCCCGACTCCCGCGGGTGAGTGAAACGCCTGGCCCCTGACCCTTCTATCCCTTCTATCCCTCATCTCTGTCCCTAACCCCAACCCTTGTTCCTAGCTCTTTCTTCTGTCCCTAACCCTAACCCTAACCCTAAACACAACCCTTGTTCCTGGCTCTTTCTTCTGTCCCTAACCCCAACCCCTTTGCCTAAACACAACCCCTTTACCGCTATTTCTTTACTATAACCCCTATCCCTATCTCTTACCCTAACCACAACCTCTCTTCCTAATGTCTGACTCTAACCCCTGTCCCTAACCACAACCACTTTTCTTGATTTCTGGATTCCTATCCCCTCACCTGATTTCTATTCCTTACCCCAACCCCTCAACCACTCAACACTGCGACGGCCCGAAGAAGACGAGATGCTGGGAGGACAGAAGACGACTTGGCTTCGGGTCGAGGGAGAATCGTTCCCCGACCCAAACCCCAGATCCTGGACCCCAGGGATCCCGGAGTGGAAGAGGACATGGCCGGAGAGAGGTCACGGCGGTTGGAGGACGGTCAGTAATCCACCAGACGGATGACCGACTCGCCGCAAGGCGCTCCACGCCCTGAACCGGAGGGGGACGGTGGGCGAACGGGGGACCGAAAGGGACCGAGCCACTGTCCTCCCAACCGGACATGAGAAGGGCATGGGCGACCTGAAAAGTTGACCCGGCGGGCGAAACTGGATGCCTGCGCCGAGCCTACAAAATCCTCCGACTCACACAGTCCTCAAGTCCTCGTCTGAGAGGGACGATGGGTAGAGGCTCCGAAGGCCCCAACGCGGGGTGCCCCTTGGGGTTGAATGATGACCAGCGGGGGGTCTGATGCGTTCCCAGTGTGGAGCGTGCGCTACGAGGTAGGGCTTCGGCCTCAACTCGGATCCTTTCCCAAAAACCTAACCCGCCTGGGCCTGCTGGGACTCGCGGAAGACCCCCTCAGTGTCACAGCCTCGCATGAGGGCTCGGAGCCGGTGCGAGGTAACGACAGAACCACACCGGGATCCGGAACGTGAACTTGGCCAAACCGTTCTAGCGTCGCACTCGCGTCCTAAACGGCGAAAAGCCAATGCAGGATGTTGAGAAAAGAACCTGGCGGGATAAAAGCCAGACCGACGCAACAGGACGACAAAGCCTGCGCCGGGGATCCAGGACACAAGCAAGGACGAATGGACTCAGGACGTCGGGAAACTGCGTGGGACGACATAACAGGTAAGTGGGGCGTAATTGGGGATAATGTAATTAGGCTAGTTTACAGTGATGTGCTGCGGAAAAGGTAAGTGTGTTGCTGTGACAAGTGGATAGTCATTAGATACAAGGTAAGTGTATGTGGAGTTTGAATCAAGTGTGTACATTTTTCCGTGCCTATATAAAGAACGAAAGATGATAGGATAAAGTCACTTGCTTAGATGACACAACACAGAACACTTCATGATACAATAAGTAAAGGTAATTGCTCACACATACATGGACAGTTGGTAGGCTGATTTTTCAGTCAATTTTAACAACTCAAACAGTGTACATGCTGTTCAACTGGGTTGCTTCAAGGACATTATATAAACGCTTACACAGCCTATTCAGTTCATTTTGAACAAGGCATGGCACGGAAGAAGACTGATTAATCTGCATGACACCACATACACTGATAAGCTCCTGCAATGCGGACGGCGACCACCGGAGGGCGTTGTGATCTCGCTGAACGAGCGAAGAAGAACCAAACGCATATAAAGCCGCGCAGAGTGAACGAGAGGCATTACAGGCACGACGACGTCCGGATCGGGTGGCGGTGGGGATCTGCTGTCGGCGGGGTGGGCCTCTCCGGCGCGGCGCCCGTCCGCGGGTTTTCGCGCGGGCGGCTCTGGAACACGTTCGCGGGCGGTGAAGGAGTGTAAAGCAGAAGGCAAAGGCGGCCGGCGAGCCTGCTGGGCCACTGCGACAACCGCCGCCGGTCTCGCTCCCAGACGAGGCCGATAGCGTAAACAATCTTCTGGGAAACACCCGAGGACGCGACGGATGGTGAAGGCCTCGCACGAGATACCTTTCTCGGGGGCTGGGACACCAAACCGAAAGGCGCCCACCTCAGGCTCTCCGCTCTCGGACGGAACCAGAGGCAAGGTGGTAGAGAGTTGAACGGTGTTCCGGGGGGCCGGCGTGGGGGTCCGTGGGGGGGCGTTGTGCCGGGGGGGCCGGCTCTGCCTTCGGTCGGTCTCCGCGGTCGCCCGCCTCGGACCCCGCCTGACGCGGCCTCCTCCACCGACATCCAAGAAAGAGAAGAAGAGACGACGAGAGACATCTCTGCAGTCGCCGGTGGCTGGGCATGGTACTGTTGCCTGATGAGTCCTAATGTGGACGAAACGCGTCGCGACGACCTGCCCAGCCAACCCAACGTGTTGACTAGTCCAACGCCACCGGCTGACTGCCTGGTCAACGAGGGACGACGCGGACGCAGATACGATCAGGTGGAAGTCACCGACGTATCCGTGATCCGAGACTTGGTGTTCGCCATCGATCAACCGCAAATGGGCGCGGTGAGACGACATGAGGCGACACATTCTACGCCACGCGGACGCAGAAGACGACGAGACGCGGAGGACGACGCGGGAAACGGACCGAGGATCTTCGCCCGAGGACAACGAGCCGACGGGGAGGAAGCGGAAACTCGCCGGGACCGACTCTACGATCTCAAGCGCATGACGTGACACGCAAGGTAAGTGGATACACAGGGAGGGTGGCTACAGGCAGCACTGGGGGGAGGGACATATGGTAATTTGCAACACATATTACACATAGATGCATTGTGCTGGCTGGAGCCACTCTTCAGACGCACGTGATTCGTACTCCACCGGGTATAGCTGAGAGTAGTTGGGGGAGGCAGTGTAGGGGTGGGTTTCACCGTCGCGGGACGTCGACCACCGACCGCTGGAGTCAGAGGAGGGGCCTGTCGTCCGGAAAAGTACCGTAGGGGACCGAGCGTATGGGACGAAAACCCGATGGGACCGGGAGCCTTAAACACAGGGTTTGAGGATAATTCGGTCCCAACCCTCATCGAACCAGGTGGGTTGACAGTCGAGAAACAACAGCCTGAGGGGAAACCAAAAAAGAACATCTAAAACAACTGCCCGAAGAAGCATAAACTAGGGTTTGGGTTGGAGGTGAATCGCATCCTGGCCCTAATCCTGAGAGAACAGGGAGTGATTGATGTCCAAAACAAGGTTCCGAGCGGATTTGTCGTCTGAAACAACATCCTGGGGAGGATCCGGCACCCAAAATGACGACTGGGATGTGGGTCTGAGGACAAAACGTCCCGACTCCCGCGGGTGAGTGAAACGCCTGGCCCCTGACCCTTCTATCCCTTCTATCCCTCATCTCTGTCCCTAACCCCAACCCTTGTTCCTAGCTCTTTCTTCTGTCCCTAACCCTAACCCTAACCCTAAACACAACCCTTGTTCCTGGCTCTTTCTTCTGTCCCTAACCCCAACCCCTTTGCCTAAACACAACCCCTTTACCGCTATTTCTTTACTATAACCCCTATCCCTATCTCTTACCCTAACCACAACCTCTCTTCCTAATGTCTGACTCTAACCCCTGTCCCTAACCACAACCACTTTTCTTGATTTCTGGATTCCTATCCCCTCACCTGATTTCTATTCCTTACCCCAACCCCTCAACCACTCAACACTGCGACGGCCCGAAGAAGACGAGATGCTGGGAGGACAGAAGACGACTTGGCTTCGGGTCGAGGGAGAATCGTTCCCCGACCCAAACCCCAGATCCTGGACCCCAGGGATCCCGGAGTGGAAGAGGACATGGCCGGAGAGAGGTCACGGCGGTTGGAGGACGGTCAGTAATCCACCAGACGGATGACCGACTCGCCGCAAGGCGCTCCACGCCCTGAACCGGAGGGGGACGGTGGGCGAACGGGGGACCGAAAGGGACCGAGCCACTGTCCTCCCAACCGGACATGAGAAGGGCATGGGCGACCTGAAAAGTTGACCCGGCGGGCGAAACTGGATGCCTGCGCCGAGCCTACAAAATCCTCCGACTCACACAGTCCTCAAGTCCTCGTCTGAGAGGGACGATGGGTAGAGGCTCCGAAGGCCCCAACGCGGGGTGCCCCTTGGGGTTGAATGATGACCAGCGGGGGGTCTGATGCGTTCCCAGTGTGGAGCGTGCGCTACGAGGTAGGGCTTCGGCCTCAACTCGGATCCTTTCCCAAAAACCTAACCCTAACCCTAACCCTAACCCTAACCCTAACCCTAACCCTAACCCTAACCCTAACCCTAGTCTGCATAAAGGTAAGAAATTGACTATAAGTGGGAGAAAGTTGGAAAGAAAAGGAAGGCTAAAATCAAGCGACAGAAAGGGGAAAGAGTTGGGGGTGCCAATAGAAAAGGGAGGGAGAACTACACAAAAAGGAAAAAGATAAAGAAGACAGACACATGCAAGAGAAAGATGAATCAAAAGCGGAAAAAGAAAGACATGCAAAGACAGACATGCAAGAAAGAAAAAAACAAAACCTAAATAAAGGGCATGCAAGAAGAACAAAGACAACAGAGGAACAAAATTTCTCAAAAATAAAATAACAAAAAGAAAGAAAAGCTTAAAAAAGAGCTAATGGGGACCCAGCCTGAAGAAGGACGAAAAGGTCCGAAACGTCGCGACGGGCCCCATTGAAAATAAGGCATGCAAAAATATTACTAGATAACAAAGGCGAAACGAACCAAAGCATGAACCCAAAAAAGGAAGTTAAAAAGAAAGCCAAAACGGAAAGAAAACCCAGAAGAGAGCTGAAGGACCAAGGGGGAGGAAACAGTGGCAGGACCGTGCACTTACCTCACTCCGACGGAAGGTATCTTCCGTTGGAGGCGGGGTCTTTTCCCCTAACCCTAACCCTAACCCTAACCCTAACCCTAACCTAACCCTAACCCTAACCCCTAACCCTAACCCTAACCCTAACCCTAACCCTAACCCTAACCCTAACCCTAACCCTAACCCTGACTGTTTTTTTAAAAACATCATTGTACATTGAAATTTCTGCTTGCGTATGCTTTAGAAGCAAGAATTAAGAGGACTACATTCATTATTTCAGCTGAAAAATGCTTAGTTTATGATTTATAGTCAACATTAATGAAATGTTCCAAACAAGCGTTTTCAGCCCGAGTGGAGCACATTTTGACTGTTTTTTTAAAAACATCATTGTACATTGAAATTTCTGCTTGCGTATGCTTTAGAAGCAAGAAGTAAGAGGACTACATTCATTATTTCAGCTGAAAAATGCTTAGTTTATGATTTATAGTCAACATTAATGAAATGTTCCAAACAAGCGTTTTCAGCCCGAGTGGAGCACATTTTGACTGTTTTTTTAAAAACATCATTGTACATTGAAATTTCTGCTTGCGTATGCTTTAGAAGCAAGAATTAAGAGGACTACATTCATTATTTCAGCTGAAAAATGCTTAGTTTTTGATTTATAGTCAACATTAATGAAATGTCCCCAACAGTGTTTTCAGCCCGAGTGGAGCACATTTTGACTGTTTTTTTAAAAACATCATTGTACATTGAAATTTCTGCTTGCGTATGCTTTAGAAGCAAGAATTAAGAGGACTACATTCATTATTTCAGCTGAAAAATGCTTAGTTTTTGATTTATAGTCAACATTAATGAAATGTCCCCAACAGCGTTTTCAGCCCGAGTGGAGCACATTTTGACTGTTTTTTTTAAAAACATCATTGTACATTGAAATTTCTGCTTGCGTATGCTTTAGAAGCAAGAATTAAGAGGACTACATTCATTATTTCAGCTGAAAAATGCTTAGTTTATGATTTATAGTCAACATTAATGTAATGTCCCCAACAAGCGTTTTCAGCCCGAGTGGAGCACATTTTGACTGTTTTTTTAAAAACATCATTGTACATTGAAATTTCTGCTTGCGTATGCTTTAGAAGCAAGAATTAAGAGGACTACATTCATTATTTCAGCTGAAAAATGCTTAGTTTATGAATTATAGTCAACATTAATGAAATGTTCCAAACAAGCGTTTTCAGCCCGAGTGGAGCACATTTTGACCGTTTTTTTAAAAACATCATTGTACATTGAAATTTCTGCTTGCGTATGCTTTAGAAGCAAGAATTAAGAGGACTACATTCATTATTTCAGCTGAAAAATGCTTAGTTTATGATTTATAGTCAACATTAATGAAATGTTCCAAACAAGCGTTTTCAGCCCGAGTGGAGCACATTTTGACTGTTTTTTTAAAAACATCATTGTACATTGAAATTTCTGCTTGCGTATGCTTTAGAAGCAAGAATTAAGAGGACTACATTCATTATTTCAGCTGAAAAATGCTTAGTTTATGATTTATAGTCAACATTAATGAAATGTTCCAAACAAGCGTTTTCAGCCCGAGTGGAGCACATTTTGACTGTTTTTTTAAAAATATCATTGTACATTGAAATTTCTGCTTGCGTATGCTTTAGAAGCAAGAATTAAGAGGACTACATTCATTATTTCAGCTGAAAAATGCTTAGTTTTTGATTTATAGTCAACATTAATGAAATGTCCCCAACAGCGTTTTCAGCCCGAGTGGAGCACATTTTGACTGTTTTTTTTAAAAACATCATTGTACATTGAAATATCTGCTTGCGTATGCTTTAGAAGCAAGAATTAAGAGGACTACATTCATTATTTCAGCTGAAAAATGCTTAGTTTATGATTTATAGTCAACATTAATGAAATGTCCCCAACAGCGTTTTCAGCCCGAGTGGAGCACATTTTGACTGTTTTTTTAAAAACATTATTGTACATTGAAATTTCTGCTTGCGTATGCTTTAGAAGCAAGAATTAAGAGGACTACATTCATTATTTCAGCTGAAAAATGCTTAGTTTTTGATTTATAGTCAACATTAATGAAATGTCCCCAACAGCGTTTTCAGCCCGAGTGGAGCACATTTTGACTGTTTTTTTAAAAACATCATTGTACATTGAAATTTCTGCTTGCGTAGGCTTTAGAAGCAAGAATTAAGAGGACTACATTCATTTTTTCAGCTGAAAAATGCTTAGTTTATGATTTATAGTCAACATTAATGAAATGTTCCAAACAAGCGTTTTCAGCCCGAGTGGAGCACATTTTGACCGTTTTTTTAAAAACATCATTGTACATTGAAATTTCTGTTTGCGTATGCTTTAGAAGCAAGAATTAAGAGGACTACATTCATTATTTCAGCTGAAAAATGCTTAGTTTATGATTTATAGTCACCATTAATGTAATGTCCCAAACAAGCGTTTTCAGCCCGAGTGGAGCACATTTTGACTGTTTTTTTAAAAACATCATTGTACATTGAAATTTCTGCTTGCGTATGCTTTAGAAGCAAGAATTAAGAGGACTACATTCATTATTTCAGCTGAAAAATGCTTAGTTTATGATTTATAGTCAACATTAATGAAATGTCCCCAACAGCGTTTTCAGCCCGAGTGGAGCACATTTTGACTGTTTTTTTAAAAACATCATTGTACATTGAAATTTCTGCTTGCGTATGCTTTAGAAGCAAGAAGTAAGAGGACTACATTCATTATTTCAGCTGAAAAATGCTTAGTTTATGATTTATAGTCAACATTAATGAAATGTTCCAAACAAGCGTTTTCAGCCCGAGTGGAGCACATTTTGACTGTTTTTTTAAAAACATCATTGTACATTGAAATTTCTGCTTGCGTATGCTTTAGAAGCAAGAATTAAGAGGACTACATTCATTATTTCAGCTGAAAAATGCTTAGTTTTTGATTTATAGTCAACATTAATGAAATGTCCCCAACAGCGTTTTCAGCCCGAGTGGAGCACATTTTGACTGTTTTTTTAAAAACATCATTGTACATTGAAATTTCTGCTTGCGTATGCTTTAGAAGCAAGAATTAAGAGGACTACATTCATTATTTCAGCTGAAAAATGCTTAGTTTTTGATTTATAGTCAACATTAATGAAATGTCCCCAACAGCGTTTTCAGCCCGAGTGGAGCACATTTTGACTGTTTTTTTAAAAACATCATTGTACATTGAAATTTCTGCTTGCGTATGCTTTAGAAGCAAGAATTAAGAGGACTACATTCATTATTTCAGCTGAAAAATGCTTAGTTTATGATTTATAGTCAACATTAATGAAATGTCCCCAACAGCGTTTTCAGCCCGAGTGGAGCACATTTTGACTGTTTTTTTAAAAACATCATTGTACATTGAAATTTCTGCTTGCGTATGCTTTAGAAGCAAGAATTAAGAGGACTACATTCATTTTTTCAGCTGAAAAATGCTTAGTTTTTGATTTATAGTCAACATTAATGAAATGTCCCCAACAGCGTATTCAGCCCGAGTGGAGCACATTTTGACTGTTTTTTTAAAAAACATCATTGTACATTGAAATTTCTGCTTGCGTATGCTTTAGAAGCAAGAATTAAGAGGACTACATTCATTATTTCAGCTGAAAAATGCTTAGTTTATGAATTATAGTCAACATTAATGAAATGTTCCAAACAAGCGTTTTCAGCCCGAGTGGAGCACATTTTGACTGTTTTTTTAAAAACATCATTGTACATTGAAATTTCTGCTTGCGTATGCTTTAGAAGCAAGAATTAAGAGGACTACATTCATTATTTCAGCTGAAAAATGCTTAGTTTTTGATTTATAGTCAACATTAATGAAATGTCCCCAACAGCGTTTTCAGCCCGAGTGGAGCACATTTTGACTGTTTTTTTAAAAACATCATTGTACATTGAAATTTCTGCTTGCGTATGCTTTAGAAGCAAGAATTAAGAGGACTACATTCATTTTTTCAGCTGAAAAATGCTTAGTTTTTGATTTATAGTCAACATTAATGAAATGTCCCCAACAGCGTATTCAGCCCGAGTGGAGCACATTTTGACTGTTTTTTTAAAAAACATCATTGTACATTGAAATTTCTGCTTGCGTATGCTTTAGAAGCAAGAATTAAGAGGACTACATTCATTATTTCAGCTGAAAAATGCTTAGTTTATGAATTATAGTCAACATTAATGAAATGTTCCAAACAAGCGTTTTCAGCCCGAGTGGAGCACATTTTGACTGTTTTTTTAAAAACATCATTGTACATTGAAATTTCTGCTTGCATATGCTTTAGAAGCAAGAATTAAGAGGACTACATTCATTATTTCAGCTGAAAAATGCTTAGTTTATGATTTATAGTCAACATTAATGAAATGTTCCAGACAAGCGTTTTCAGCCCGAGTGGAGCACATTTTGACCGTTTTTTTAAAAACATCATTGTACATTGAAATTTCTGCTTGCGTATGCTTTAGAAGCAAGAATTAAGAGGACTACATTCATTATTTCAGCTGAAAAATGCTTAGTTTATGAATTATAGTCAACATTAATGTAATGTCCCAAACAAGCGTTTTCAGCCCGAGTGGAGCACATTTTGACTGTTTTTTTAAAAACATCATTGTACATTGAAATTTCTGCTTGCGTATGCTTTAGAAGCAAGAATTAAGAGGACTACATTCATTATTTCAGCTGAAAAATGCTTAGTTTATGATTTATAGTCAACATTAATGAAATGTCCCCAACAGCGTTTTCAGCCCGAGTGGAGCACATTTTGACTGTTTTTTTAAAAACATCATTGTACATTGAAATTTCTGCTTGCGTATGCTTTAGAAGCAAGAATTAAGAGGACTACATTCATTATTTCAGCTGAAAAATGCTTAGTTTATGATTTATAGTCAACATTAATGAAATGTCCCCAACAGCGTTTTCAGCCCGAGTGGAGCACATTTTGACTGTTTTTTTAAAAACATCATTGTACATTGAAATTTCTGCTTGCGTATGCTTTAGAAGCAAGAATTAAGAGGACTACATTCATTTTTTCAGCTGAAAAATGCTTAGTTTATGAATTATAGTCAACATTAATGAAATGTTCCAAACAAGCGTTTTCAGCCCGAGTGGAGCACATTTTGACTGTTTTTTTAAAAACATCATTGTACATTGAAATTTCTGCTTGCATATGCTTTAGAAGCAAGAATTAAGAGGACTACATTCATTATTTCAGCTGAAAAATGCTTAGTTTATGATTTATAGTCAACATTAATGAAATGTTCCAAACAAGCGTTTTCAGCCCGAGTGGAGCACATTTTGACCGTTTTTTTAAAAACATCATTGTACATTGAAATTTCTGCTTGCGTATGCTTTAGAAGCAAGAATTAAGA
Organism: Hippichthys cyanospilos; assembly: GCF_059441005.1. Classification (NCBI taxonomy): domain Eukaryota; kingdom Metazoa; phylum Chordata; class Actinopteri; order Syngnathiformes; family Syngnathidae; genus Hippichthys; species Hippichthys cyanospilos. Next base: position 51,907 of record NW_028283443.1, read on the forward strand.
GGACTACATTCATTATTTCAGCTGAAAAATGCTTAGTTTTTGATTTATAGTCAACATTAATGAAATGTCCCCAACAGCCTTTTCAGCCCGAGTGGAGCACATTTTGACTGTTTTTTTTAAAAACATCATTGTACATTGAAATATCTGCTTGCGTATGCTTTAGAAGCAAGAATTAAGAGGACTACATTCATTATTTCAGCTGAAAAATGCTTAGTTTTTGATTTATAGTCAACATTAATGAAATGTCCCCAACAGCGTTTTCAGCCCGAGTGGAGCACATTTTGACTGTTTTTTTAAAAACATCATTGTACATTGAAATTTCTGCTTGCGTATGCTTTAGAAGCAAGAATTAAGAGGACTACATTCATTATTTCAGCTGAAAAATGCTTAGTTTATGATTTATAGTCAACATTAATGAAATGTCCCCAACAGCGTTTTCAGCCCGAGGGGAGCACATTTTGACTGTTTTTTTAAAAACATCATTGTACATTGAAATTTCTGCTTGCGTATGCTTTAGAAGCAAGAATTAAGAGGACTACATTCATTTTTTCAGCTGAAAAATGCTTAGTTTTTGATTTATAGTCAACATTAATGAAATGTCCCCAACAGCGTTTTCAGCCCGAGTGGAGCACATTTTGACTGTTTTTTTTAAAAACATCATTGTACATTGAAATTTCTGCTTGCGTATGCTTTAGAAGCAAGAATTAAGAGGACTACATTCATTATTTCAGCTGAAAAATGCTTAGTTTTTGATTTATAGTCAACATTAATGAAATGTCCCCAACAGCGTTTTCAGCCCGAGTGGAGCACATTTTGACTGTTTTTTTAAAAACATCATTGAACATTGAAATTTCTGCTTGCGTATGCTTTAGAATTAAGAATTAAGAGGACTACATTCATTATTTCAGCTGAAAAATGCTTAGTTTTTGATTTATAGTCAACATTAATGAAATGTCCCCAACAGCGTTTTCAGCCCGAGTGGAGCACATTTTGACTGTTTTTTTAAAAACATCATTGTACATTGAAATTTCTGCTTGCGTATGCTTTAGAAGCAAGAATTAAGAGGACTACATTCATTTTTTCAGCTGAAAAATGCTTAGTTTTTGATTTATAGTCAACATTAATGAAATGTCCCCAACAGCGTATTCAGCCCGAGTGGAGCACATTTTGACTGTTTTTTTAAAAAACATCATTGTACATTGAAATTTCTGCTTGCGTATGCTTTAGAAGCAAGAATTAAGAGGACTACATTCATTATTTCAGCTGAAAAATGCTTAGTTTATGAATTATAGTCAACATTAATGAAATGTTCCAAACAAGCGTTTTCAGCCCGAGTGGAGCACATTTTGACTGTTTTTTTAAAAACATCATTGTACATTGAAATTTCTGCTTGCATATGCTTTAGAAGCAAGAATTAAGAGGACTACATTCATTATTTCAGCTGAAAAATGCTTAGTTTATGATTTATAGTCAACATTAATGAAATGTTCCAAACAAGCGTTTTCAGCCCGAGTGGAGCACATTTTGACCGTTTTTTTAAAAACATCATTGTACATTGAAATTTCTGCTTGCGTATGCTTTAGAAGCAAGAATTAAGAGGACTACATTCATTATTTCAGCTGAAAAATGCTTAGTTTATGAATTATAGTCAACATTAATGTAATGTCCCAAACAAGCGTTTTCAGCCCGAGTGGAGCACATTTTGACTGTTTTTTTAAAAACATCATTGTACATTGAAATTTCTGCTTGCGTATGCTTTAGAAGCAAGAATTAAGAGGACTACATTCATTATTTCAGCTGAAAAATGCTTAGTTTATGATTTATAGTCAACATTAATGAAATGTCCCCAACAGCGTTTTCAGCCCGAGTGGAGCACATTTTGACTGTTTTTTTAAAAACATCATTGTACATTGAAATTTCTGCTTGCGTATGCTTTAGAAGCAAGAATTAAGAGGACTACATTCATTATTTCAGCTGAAAAATGCTTAGTTTATGATTTATAGTCAACATTAATGAAATGTCCCCAACAGCGTTTTCAGCCCGAGTGGAGCACATTTTGACTGTTTTTTTAAAAACATCATTGTACATTGAAATTTCTGCTTGCGTATGCTTTAGAAGCAAGAATTAAGAGGACTACATTCATTTTTTCAGCTGAAAAATGCTTAGTTTTTGATTTATAGTCAACATTAATGAAATGTCCCCAACAGCGTTTTCAGCCCGAGTGGAGCACATTTTGACTGTTTTTTTTAAAAACATCATTGTACATTGAAATTTCTGCTTGCGTATGCTTTAGAAGCAAGAATTAAGAGGACTACATTCATTATTTCAGCTGAAAAATGCTTAGTTTATGAATTATAGTCAACATTAATGAAATGTTCCAAACAAGCGTTTTCAGCCCGAGTGGAGCACATTTTGACTGTTTTTTTAAAAACATCATTGTACATTGAAATTTCTGCTTGCATATGCTTTAGAAGCAAGAATTAAGAGGACTACATTCATTATTTCAGCTGAAAAATGCTTAGTTTATGATTTATAGTCAACATTAATGAAATGTTCCAAACAAGCGTTTTCAGCCCGAGTGGAGCACATTTTGACCGTTTTTTTAAAAACATCATTGTACATTGAAATTTCTGCTTGCGTATGCTTTAGAAGCAAGAATTAAGAGGACTACATTCATTATTTCAGCTGAAAAATGCTTAGTTTATGAATTATAGTCAACATTAATGTAATGTCCCAAACAAGCGTTTTCAGCCCGAGTGGAGCACATTTTGACTGTTTTTTTAAAAACATCATTGTACATTGAAATTTCTGCTTGCGTATGCTTTAGAAGCAAGAATTAAGAGGACTACATTCATTATTTCAGCTGAAAAATGCTTAGTTTATGATTTATAGTCAACATTAATGAAATGTCCCCAACAGCGTTTTCAGCCCGAGTGGAGCACATTTTGACTGTTTTTTTAAAAACATCATTGTACATTGAAATTTCTGCTTGCGTATGCTTTAGAAGCAAGAATTAAGAGGACTACATTCATTATTTCAGCTGAAAAATGCTTAGTTTTTGATTTATAGTCAACATTAATGAAATGTCCCCAACAGCGTTTTCAGCCCGAGTGGAGCACATTTTGACTGTTTTTTTAAAAACATCATTGTACATTGAAATTTCTGCTTGCGTATGCTTTAGAAGCAAGAATTAAGAGGACTACATTCATTATTTCAGCTGAAAAATGCTTAGTTTTTGATTTATAGTCAACATTAATGAAATGTCCCCAACAGCGTTTTCAGCCCGAGTGGAGCACATTTTGACTGTTTTTTTTAAAAACATCATTGTACATTGAAATTTCTGCTTGCGTATGCTTTAGAAGCAAGAATTAAGAGGACTACATTCATTATTTCAGCTGAAAAATGCTTAGTTTATGAATTATAGTCAACATTAATGAAATGTCCCAAACAAGCGTTTTCAGCCCGAGTGGAGCACATTTTGACTGTTTTTTTAAAAACATCATTGTACATTGAAATTTCTGCTTGCATATGCTTTAGAAGCAAGAATTAAGAGGACTACATTCATTATTTCAGCTGAAAAATGCTTAGTTTATGATTTATAGTCAACATTAATGAAATGTTCCAAACAAGCGTTTTCAGCCCGAGTGGAGCACATTTTGACCGTTTTTTTAAAAACATCATTGTACATTGAAATTTCTGTTTGCGTATGCTTTAGAAGCAAGAATTAAGAGGACTACATTCATTATTTCAGCTGAAAAATGCTTAGTTTATGATTTATAGTCAACATTAATGTAATGTCCCAAACAAGCGTTTTCAGCCCGAGTGGAGCACATTTTGACTGTTTTTTTAAAAACATCATTGTACATTGAAATTTCTGCTTGCGTATGCTTTAGAAGCAAGAATTAAGAGGACTACATTCATTATTTCAGCTGAAAAATGCTTAGTTTATGATTTATAGTCAACATTAATGAAATGTCCCCAACAGCGTTTTCAGCCCGAGTGGAGCACATTTTGACTGTTTTTTTAAAAACATCATTGTACATTGAAATTTCTGCTTGCGTATGCTATAGAAGCAAGAATTAAGAGGACTACATTCATTATTTCAGCTGAAAAATGCTTAGTTTTTGATTTATAGTCAACATTATTGAAATGTCCCCAACAGCGTTTTCAGCCCGAGTGGAGCACATTTTGACTGTTTTTTTTAAAAACATCATTGTACATTGATTTTTCTGCTTGCGTATGCTTTAGAAGCAAGAATTAAGAGGACTACATTCATTATTTCAGCTGAAAAATGCTTAGTTTATGAATTATAGTCAACATTAATGAAATGTTCCAAACAAGCGTTTTCAGCCCGAGTGGAGCACATTTTGACCGTTTTTTTAAAAACATCATTGTACATTGAAATTTCTGCTTGCGTATGCTTTAGAAGCAAGAATTAAGAGGACTACATTCATTATTTCAGCTGAAAAATGCTTAGTTTATGATTTATAGTCAACATTAATGTAATGTCCCCAACAAGCGTTTTCAGCCCGAGTGGAGCACATTTTGACTGTTTTTTTAAAAACATCATTGTACATTGAAATTTCTGCTTGCGTATGCTTTAGAAGCAAGAATTAAGAGGACTACATTCATTATTTCAGCTGAAAAATGCTTAGTTTTTGATTTATAGTCAACATTAATGAAATGTCCCCAACAGCGTTTTCAGCCCGAGTGGAGCACATTTTGACTGTTTTTTTAAAAACATCATTGTACATTGAAATTTCTGCTTGCGTATGCTTTAGAAGCAAGAATTAAGAGGACTACATTCATTATTTCAGCTGAAAAATGCTTAGTTTATGATTTATAGTCAACATTAATGAAATGTTCCAAACAAGCGTTTTCAACCCGAGTGGAGCACATTTTGACTGTTTTTTTAAAAACATCATTGTACATTGAAATTTCTGCTTGCGTATGCTTTAGAAGCAAGAATTAAGAGGACTACATTCATTATTTCAGCTGAAAAATGCTTAGTTTTTGATTTATAGTCAACATTAATGAAATGTCCCCAACAGCGTTTTCAGCCCGAGTGGAGCACATTTTGACTGTTTTTTTTAAAAACATCATTGTACATTGAAATTTCTGCTTGCGTATGCTTTAGAAGCAAGAATTAAGAGGACTACATTCATTATTTCAGCTGAAAAATGCTTAGTTTATGATTTATAGTCAACATTAATGTAATGTCCCCAACAAGCGTTTTCAGCCCGAGTGGAGCACATTTTGACTGTTTTTTTAAAAACATCATTGTACATTGAAATTTCTGCTTGCGTATGCTTTAGAAGCAAGAATTAAGAGGACTACATTCATTATTTCAGCTGAAAAATGCTTAGTTTATGATTTATAGTCAACATTAATGAAATGTCCCCAACAGCGTTTTCAGCCCGAGTGGAGCACATTTTGACTGTTTTTTTAAAAACATCATTGTACATTGAAATTTCTGCTTGCGTATGCTTTAGAAGCAAGAATTAAGAGGACTACATTCATTATTTCAGCTGAAAAATGCTTAGTTTTTGATTTATAGTCAACATTAATGAAATGTCCCCAACAGCGTTTTCAGCCCGAGTGGAGCACATTTTGACTGTTTTTTTAAAAACATCATTGTACATTGAAATTTCTGCTTGCATATGCTTTAGAAGCAAGAATTAAGAGGACTACATTCATTATTTCAGCTGAAAAATGCTTAGTTTATGATTTATAGTCAACATTAATGAAATGTTCCAAACAAGCGTTTTCAGCCCGAGTGGAGCACATTTTGACTGTTTTTTTAAAAACATCATTGTACATTGAAATTTCTGTTTGCGTATGCTTTAGAAGCAAGAATTAATCGGACTACATTCATTATTTCAGCTGAAAAATGCTTAGTTTATGATTTATAGTCACAATTAATGTAATGTCCCCAACAGCGTTTTCAGCCCGAGTGGAGCACATTTTGACTGTTTTTTTAAAAACATCATTGTACATTGAAATTTCTGCTTGCGTATGCTTTAGAAGCAAGAATTAAGAGGACTACATTCATTATTTCAGCTGAAAAATGCTTAGTTTTTGATTTATAGTCAACATTAATGAAATGTCCCCAACAGCGTTTTCAGCCCGAGTGGAGCACATTTTGACTGTTTTTTTTAAAAACATCATTGTACATTGAAATTTCTGCTTGCGTATGCTTTAGAAGCAAGAATTAAGAGGACTACATTCATTATTTCAGCTGAAAAATGCTTAGTTTATGATTTATAGTCAACATTAATGTAATGTCCCAAACAAGCGTTTTCAGCCCGAGTGGAGCACATTTTGACTGTTTTTTTAAAAACATCATTGTACATTGAAATTTCTGCTTGCGTATGCTTTAGAAGCAAGAATTAAGAGGACTACATTCATTATTTCAGCTGAAAAATGCTTAGTTTATGATTTATAGTCAACATTAATGAAATGTCCCCAACAGCGTTTTCAGCCCGAGTGGAGCACATTTTGACTGTTTTTTTAAAAACATCATTGTACATTGAAATTTCTGCTTGCGTATGCTTTAGAAGCAAGAATTAAGAGGACTACATTCATTATTTCAGCTGAAAAATGCTTAGTTTTTGATTTATAGTCAACATTATTGAAATGTCCCCAACAGCGTTTTCAGCCCGAGTGGAGCACATTTTGACTGTTTTTTTTAAAAACATCATTGTACATTGATTTTTCTGCTTGCGTATGCTTTAGAAGCAAGAATTAAGAGGACTACATTCATTATTTCAGCTGAAAAATGCTTAGTTTATGAATTATAGTCAACATTAATGAAATGTTCCAAACAAGCGTTTTCAGCCCGAGTGGAGCACATTTTGACCGTTTTTTTAAAAACATCATTGTACATTGAAATTTCTGCTTGCGTATGCTTTAGAAGCAAGAATTAAGAGGACTACATTCATTATTTCAGCTGAAAAATGCTTAGTTTATGATTTATAGTCAACATTAATGTAATGTCCCCAACAAGCGTTTTCAGCCCGAGTGGAGCACATTTTGACTGTTTTTTTAAAAACATCATTGTACATTGAAATTTCTGCTTGCGTATGCTTTAGAAGCAAGAATTAAGAGGACTACATTCATTATTTCAGCTGAAAAATGCTTAGTTTTTGATTTATAGTCAACATTAATGAAATGTCCCCAACAGCGTTTTCAGCCCGAGTGGAGCACATTTTGACTGTTTTTTTAAAAACATCATTGTACATTGAAATTTCTGCTTGCGTATGCTTTAGAAGCAAGAATTAAGAGGACTACATTCATTATTTCAGCTGAAAAATGCTTAGTTTATGATTTATAGTCAACATTAATGAAATGTTCCAAACAAGCGTTTTCAACCCGAGTGGAGCACATTTTGACTGTTTTTTTAAAAACATCATTGTACATTGAAATTTCTGCTTGCGTATGCTTTAGAAGCAAGAATTAAGAGGACTACATTCATTATTTCAGCTGAAAAATGCTTAGTTTTTGATTTATAGTCAACATTAATGAAATGTCCCCAACAGCGTTTTCAGCCCGAGTGGAGCACATTTTGACTGTTTTTTTTAAAAACATCATTGTACATTGAAATATCTGCTTGCGTATGCTTTAGAAGCAAGAATTAAGAGGACTACATTCATTATTTCAGCTGAAAAATGCTTAGTTTATGATTTATAGTCAACATTATTGAAATGTCCCCAACAGCGTTTTCAGCCCGAGTGGAGCACATTTTGACTGTTTTTTTTAAAAACATCATTGTACATTGAAATTTCTGCTTGCGTATGCTTTAGAAGCAAGAATTAAGAGGACTACATTCATTATTTCAGCTGAAAAATGCTTAGTTTATGATTTATAGTCAACATTAATGAAATGTCCCCAACAGCGTTTTCAGCCCGAGTGGAGCACATTTTGACTGTTTTTTTAAAAACATCATTGTACATTGAAATTTCTGCTTGCGTATGCTTTAGAAGCAAGAATTAAGAGGACTACATTCATTATTTCAGCTGAAAAATGCTTAGTTTTTGATTTATAGTCAACATTAATGAAATGTCCCCAACAGCGTTTTCAGCCCGAGTGGAGCACATTTTGACTGTTTTTTTTAAAAACATCATTGTACATTGAAATTTCTGCTTGCGTATGCTTTAGAAGCAAGAATTAAGAGGACTACATTCATTATTTCAGCTGAAAAATGCTTAGTTTATGATTTATAGTCAACATTAATGAAATGTTCCAAACAAGCGTTTTCAGCCCGAGTGGAGCACATTTTGACCGTTTTTTTAAAAACATCATTGTACATTGAAATTTCTGCTTGCGTATGCTTTAGAAGCAAGAATTAAGAGGACTACATTCATTATTTCAGCTGAAAAATGCTTAGTTTATGATTTATAGTCAACATTAATGTAATGTCCCCAACAAGCGTTTTCAGCCCGAGTGGAGCACATTTTGACTGTTTTTTTAAAAACATCATTGTACATTGAAATTTCTGCTTGCGTATGCTTTAGAAGCAAGAATTAAGAGGACTACATTCATTATTTCAGCTGAAAAATGCTTAGTTTTTGATTTATAGTCAACATTAATGAAATGTCCCCAACAGCGTTTTCAGCCCGAGTGGAGCACATTTTGACTGTTTTTTTAAAAACATCATTGTACATTGAAATTTCTGCTTGCGTATGCTTTAGAAGCAAGAATTAAGAGGACTACATTCATTATTTCAGCTGAAAAATGCTTAGTTTATGATTTATAGTCAACATTAATGAAATGTCCCCAACAGCGTTTTCAGCCCGAGTGGAGCACATTTTGACTGTTTTTTTAAAAACATCATTGTACATTGAAATTTCTGCTTGCGTATGCTTTAGAAGCAAGAATTAAGAGGACTACATTCATTATTTCAGCTGAAAAATGCTTAGTTTTTGATTTATAGTCAACATTAATGAAATGTCCCCAACAGCGTTTTCAGCCCGAGTGGAGCACATTTTGACTGTTTTTTTAAAAACATCATTGTACATTGAAATTTCTGCTTGCGTATGCTTTAGAAGCAAGAATTAAGAGGACTACATTCATTATTTCAGCTGAAAAATGCTTAGTTTATGATTTATAGTCAACATTAATGAAATGTCCCCAACAGCGTTTTCAGCCCGAGGGGAGCACATTTTGACTGTTTTTTTAAAAACATCATTGTACATTGAAATTTCTGCTTGCGTATGCTTTAGAAGCAAGAATTAAGAGGACTACATTCATTTTTTCAGCTGAAAAATGCTTAGTTTTTGATTTATAGTCAACATTAATGAAATGTCCCCAACAGCGTTTTCAGCCCGAGTGGAGCACATTTTGACTGTTTTTTTTAAAAACATCATTGTACATTGAAATTTCTGCTTGCGTATGCTTTAGAAGCAAGAATTAAGAGGACTACATTCATTATTTCAGCTGAAAAATGCTTAGTTTTTGATTTATAGTCAACATTAATGAAATGTCCCCAACAGCGTTTTCAGCCCGAGTGGAGCACATTTTGACTGTTTTTTTAAAAACATCATTGAACATTGAAATTTCTGCTTGCGTATGCTTTAGAATTAAGAATTAAGAGGACTACATTCATTATTTCAGCTGAAAAATGCTTAGTTTTTGATTTATAGTCAACATTAATGAAATGTCCCCAACAGCGTTTTCAGCCCGAGTGGAGCACATTTTGACTGTTTTTTTAAAAACATCATTGTACATTGAAATTTCTGTTTGCGTATGCTTTAGAAGCAAGAATTAAGAGGACTACATTCATTATTTCAGCTGAAAAATGCTTAGTTTATGATTTATAGTCAACATTAATGTAATGTCCCAAACAAGCGTTTTCAGCCCGAGTGGAGCACATTTTGACTGTTTTTTTAAAAACATCATTGTACATTGAAATTTCTGCTTGCGTATGCTTTAGAAGCAAGAATTAAGAGGACTACATTCATTATTTCAGCTGAAAAATGCTTAGTTTATGATTTATAGTCAACATTAATGAAATGTTCCAAACAAGCGTTTTCAGCCCGAGTGGAGCACATTTTGACTGTTTTTTTAAAAACATCATTGTACATTGAAATTTCTGCTTGCGTATGCTTTAGAAGCAAGAATTAAGAGGACTACATTCATTATTTCAGCTGAAAAATGCTTAGTTTTTGATTTATAGTCAACATTAATGAAATGTCCCCAACAGCCTTTTCAGCCCGAGTGGAGCACATTTTGACTGTTTTTTTTAAAAACATCATTGTACATTGAAATATCTGCTTGCGTATGCTTTAGAAGCAAGAATTAAGAGGACTACATTCATTATTTCAGCTGAAAAATGCTTAGTTTATGATTTATAGTCAACATTAATGAAATGTCCCCAACAGCGTTTTCAGCCCGAGTGGAGCACATTTTGACTGTTTTTTTAAAAACATCATTGTACATTGAAATTTCTGCTTGCGTATGCTTTAGAAGCAAGAATTAAGAGGACTACATTCATTATTTCAGCTGAAAAATGCTTAGTTTTTGATTTATAGTCAACATTAATGAAATGTCCCCAACAGCGTTTTCAGCCCGAGTGGAGCACATTTTGACTGTTTTTTTAAAAACATCATTGTACATTGAAATTTCTGCTTGCGTATGCTTTAGAAGCAAGAATTAAGAGGACTACATTCATTTTTTCAGCTGAAAAATGCTTAGTTTTTGATTTATAGTCAACATTAATGAAATGTCCCCAACAGCGTATTCAGCCCGAGTGGAGCACATTTTGACTGTTTTTTTAAAAAACATCATTGTACATTGAAATTTCTGCTTGCGTATGCTTTAGAAGCAAGAATTAAGAGGACTACATTCATTATTTCAGCTGAAAAATGCTTAGTTTATGAATTATAGTCAACATTAATGAAATGTTCCAAACAAGCGTTTTCAGCCCGAGTGGAGCACATTTTGACTGTTTTTTTAAAAACATCATTGTACATTGAAATTTCTGCTTGCATATGCTTTAGAAGCAAGAATTAAGAGGACTACATTCATTATTTCAGCTGAAAAATGCTTAGTTTATGATTTATAGTCAACATTAATGAAATGTTCCAAACAAGCGTTTTCAGCCCGAGTGGAGCACATTTTGACCGTTTTTTTAAAAACATCATTGTACATTGAAATTTCTGCTTGCGTATGCTTTAGAAGCAAGAATTAAGAGGACTACATTCATTATTTCAGCTGAAAAATGCTTAGTTTATGAATTATAGTCAACATTAATGTAATGTCCCAAACAAGCGTTTTCAGCCCGAGTGGAGCACATTTTGACTGTTTTTTTAAAAACATCATTGTACATTGAAATTTCTGCTTGCGTATGCTTTAGAAGCAAGAATTAAGAGGACTACATTCATTATTTCAGCTGAAAAATGCTTAGTTTATGATTTATAGTCAACATTAATGAAATGTCCCCAACAGCGTTTTCAGCCCGAGTGGAGCACATTTTGACTGTTTTTTTAAAAACATCATTGTACATTGAAATTTCTGCTTGCGTATGCTTTAGAAGCAAGAATTAAGAGGACTACATTCATTATTTCAGCTGAAAAATGCTTAGTTTATGATTTATAGTCAACATTAATGAAATGTCCCCAACAGCGTTTTCAGCCCGAGTGGAGCACATTTTGACTGTTTTTTTAAAAACATCATTGTACATTGAAATTTCTGCTTGCGTATGCTTTAGAAGCAAGAATTAAGAGGACTACATTCATTTTTTCAGCTGAAAAATGCTTAGTTTTTGATTTATAGTCAACATTAATGAAATGTCCCCAACAGCGTTTTCAGCCCGAGTGGAGCACATTTTGACTGTTTTTTTTAAAAACATCATTGTACATTGAAATTTCTGCTTGCGTATGCTTTAGAAGCAAGAATTAAGAGGACTACATTCATTATTTCAGCTGAAAAATGCTTAGTTTATGAATTATAGTCAACATTAATGAAATGTTCCAAACAAGCGTTTTCAGCCCGAGTGGAGCACATTTTGACTGTTTTTTTAAAAACATCATTGTACATTGAAATTTCTGCTTGCATATGCTTTAGAAGCAAGAATTAAGAGGACTACATTCATTATTTCAGCTGAAAAATGCTTAGTTTATGATTTATAGTCAACATTAATGAAATGTTCCAAACAAGCGTTTTCAGCCCGAGTGGAGCACATTTTGACCGTTTTTTTAAAAACATCATTGTACATTGAAATTTCTGCTTGCGTATGCTTTAGAAGCAAGAATTAAGAGGACTACATTCATTATTTCAGCTGAAAAATGCTTAGTTTATGAATTATAGTCAACATTAATGTAATGTCCCAAACAAGCGTTTTCAGCCCGAGTGGAGCACATTTTGACTGTTTTTTTAAAAACATCATTGTACATTGAAATTTCTGCTTGCGTATGCTTTAGAAGCAAGAATTAAGAGGACTACATTCATTATTTCAGCTGAAAAATGCTTAGTTTATGATTTATAGTCAACATTAATGAAATGTCCCCAACAGCGTTTTCAGCCCGAGTGGAGCACATTTTGACTGTTTTTTTAAAAACATCATTGTACATTGAAATTTCTGCTTGCGTATGCTTTAGAAGCAAGAATTAAGAGGACTACATTCATTATTTCAGCTGAAAAATGCTTAGTTTATGAATTATAGTCAACATTAATGAAATGTTCCAAACAAGCGTTTTCAGCCCGAGTGGAGCACATTTTGACCGTTTTTTTAAAAACATCATTGTACATTGAAATTTCTGCTTGCGTATGCTTTAGAAGCAAGAATTAAGAGGACTACATTCATTATTTCAGCTGAAAAATGCTTAGTTTATGATTTATAGTCAACATTAATGTAATGTCCCCAACAAGCGTTTTCAGCCCGAGTGGAGCACATTTTGACTGTTTTTTTAAAAACATCATTGTACATTGAAATTTCTGCTTGCGTATGCTTTAGAAGCAAGAATTAAGAGGACTACATTCATTATTTCAGCTGAAAAATGCTTAGTTTTTGATTTATAGTCAACATTAATGAAATGTCCCCAACAGCGTTTTCAGCCCGAGTGGAGCACATTTTGACTGTTTTTTTAAAAACATCATTGTACATTGAAATTTCTGCTTGCGTATGCTTTAGAAGCAAGAATTAAGAGGACTACATTCATTATTTCAGCTGAAAAATGCTTAGTTTATGATTTATAGTCAACATTAATGAAATGTTCCAAACAAGCGTTTTCAACCCGAGTGGAGCACATTTTGACTGTTTTTTTAAAAACATCATTGTACATTGAAATTTCTGCTTGCGTATGCTTTAGAAGCAAGAATTAAGAGGACTACATTCATTATTTCAGCTGAAAAATGCTTAGTTTTTGATTTATAGTCAACATTAATGAAATGTCCCCAACAGCGTTTTCAGCCCGAGTGGAGCACATTTTGACTGTTTTTTTTAAAAACATCATTGTACATTGAAATTTCTGCTTGCGTATGCTTTAGAAGCAAGAATTAAGAGGACTACATTCATTATTTCAGCTGAAAAATGCTTAGTTTATGATTTATAGTCAACATTAATGTAATGTCCCCAACAAGCGTTTTCAGCCCGAGTGGAGCACATTTTGACTGTTTTTTTAAAAACATCATTGTACATTGAAATTTCTGCTTGCGTATGCTTTAGAAGCAAGAATTAAGAGGACTACATTCATTATTTCAGCTGAAAAATGCTTAGTTTATGATTTATAGTCAACATTAATGAAATGTCCCCAACAGCGTTTTCAGCCCGAGTGGAGCACATTTTGACTGTTTTTTTAAAAACATCATTGTACATTGAAATTTCTGCTTGCGTATGCTTTAGAAGCAAGAATTAAGAGGACTACATTCATTATTTCAGCTGAAAAATGCTTAGTTTTTGATTTATAGTCAACATTAATGAAATGTCCCCAACAGCGTTTTCAGCCCGAGTGGAGCACATTTTGACTGTTTTTTTAAAAACATCATTGTACATTGAAATTTCTGCTTGCATATGCTTTAGAAGCAAGAATTAAGAGGACTACATTCATTATTTCAGCTGAAAAATGCTTAGTTTATGATTTATAGTCAACATTAATGAAATGTTCCAAACAAGCGTTTTCAGCCCGAGTGGAGCACATTTTGACTGTTTTTTTAAAAACATCATTGTACATTGAAATTTCTGTTTGCGTATGCTTTAGAAGCAAGAATTAATCGGACTACATTCATTATTTCAGCTGAAAAATGCTTAGTTTATGATTTATAGTCACAATTAATGTAATGTCCCCAACAGCGTTTTCAGCCCGAGTGGAGCACATTTTGACTGTTTTTTTAAAAACATCATTGTACATTGAAATTTCTGCTTGCGTATGCTTTAGAAGCAAGAATTAAGAGGACTACATTCATTATTTCAGCTGAAAAATGCTTAGTTTTTGATTTATAGTCAACATTAATGAAATGTCCCCAACAGCGTTTTCAGCCCGAGTGGAGCACATTTTGACTGTTTTTTTTAAAAACATCATTGTACATTGAAATTTCTGCTTGCGTATGCTTTAGAAGCAAGAATTAAGAGGACTACATTCATTATTTCAGCTGAAAAATGCTTAGTTTATGATTTATAGTCAACATTAATGTAATGTCCCAAACAAGCGTTTTCAGCCCGAGTGGAGCACATTTTGACTGTTTTTTTAAAAACATCATTGTACATTGAAATTTCTGCTTGCGTATGCTTTAGAAGCAAGAATTAAGAGGACTACATTCATTATTTCAGCTGAAAAATGCTTAGTTTATGATTTATAGTCAACATTAATGAAATGTCCCCAACAGCGTTTTCAGCCCGAGTGGAGCACATTTTGACTGTTTTTTTAAAAACATCATTGTACATTGAAATTTCTGCTTGCGTATGCTTTAGAAGCAAGAATTAAGAGGACTACATTCATTATTTCAGCTGAAAAATGCTTAGTTTTTGATTTATAGTCAACATTATTGAAATGTCCCCAACAGCGTTTTCAGCCCGAGTGGAGCACATTTTGACTGTTTTTTTTAAAAACATCATTGTACATTGATTTTTCTGCTTGCGTATGCTTTAGAAGCAAGAATTAAGAGGACTACATTCATTATTTCAGCTGAAAAATGCTTAGTTTATGAATTATAGTCAACATTAATGAAATGTTCCAAACAAGCGTTTTCAGCCCGAGTGGAGCACATTTTGACCGTTTTTTTAAAAACATCATTGTACATTGAAATTTCTGCTTGCGTATGCTTTAGAAGCAAGAATTAAGAGGACTACATTCATTATTTCAGCTGAAAAATGCTTAGTTTATGATTTATAGTCAACATTAATGTAATGTCCCCAACAAGCGTTTTCAGCCCGAGTGGAGCACATTTTGACTGTTTTTTTAAAAACATCATTGTACATTGAAATTTCTGCTTGCGTATGCTTTAGAAGCAAGAATTAAGAGGACTACATTCATTATTTCAGCTGAAAAATGCTTAGTTTTTGATTTATAGTCAACATTAATGAAATGTCCCCAACAGCGTTTTCAGCCCGAGTGGAGCACATTTTGACTGTTTTTTTAAAAACATCATTGTACATTGAAATTTCTGCTTGCGTATGCTTTAGAAGCAAGAATTAAGAGGACTACATTCATTATTTCAGCTGAAAAATGCTTAGTTTATGATTTATAGTCAACATTAATGAAATGTTCCAAACAAGCGTTTTCAACCCGAGTGGAGCACATTTTGACTGTTTTTTTAAAAACATCATTGTACATTGAAATTTCTGCTTGCGTATGCTTTAGAAGCAAGAATTAAGAGGACTACATTCATTATTTCAGCTGAAAAATGCTTAGTTTTTGATTTATAGTCAACATTAATGAAATGTCCCCAACAGCGTTTTCAGCCCGAGTGGAGCACATTTTGACTGTTTTTTTTAAAAACATCATTGTACATTGAAATTTCTGCTTGCGTATGCTTTAGAAGCAAGAATTAAGAGGACTACATTCATTATTTCAGCTGAAAAATGCTTAGTTTATGATTTATAGTCAACATTAATGTAATGTCCCCAACAAGCGTTTTCAGCCCGAGTGGAGCACATTTTGACTGTTTTTTTAAAAACATCATTGTACATTGAAATTTCTGCTTGCGTATGCTTTAGAAGCAAGAATTAAGAGGACTACATTCATTATTTCAGCTGAAAAATGCTTAGTTTATGATTTATAGTCAACATTAATGAAATGTCCCCAACAGCGTTTTCAGCCCGAGTGGAGCACATTTTGACTGTTTTTTTAAAAACATCATTGTACATTGAAATTTCTGCTTGCGTATGCTTTAGAAGCAAGAATTAAGAGGACTACATTCATTATTTCAGCTGAAAAATGCTTAGTTTTTGATTTATAGTCAACATTAATGAAATGTCCCCAACAGCGTTTTCAGCCCGAGTGGAGCACATTTTGACTGTTTTTTTTAAAAACATCATTGTACATTGAAATTTCTGCTTGCGTATGCTTTAGAAGCAAGAATTAAGAGGACTACATTCATTATTTCAGCTGAAAAATGCTTAGTTTATGATTTATAGTCAACATTAATGAAATGTTCCAAACAAGCGTTTTCAGCCCGAGTGGAGCACATTTTGACTGTTTTTTTAAAAACATCATTGTACATTGAAATTTCTGTTTGCGTATGCTTTAGAAGCAAGAATTAATCGGACTACATTCATTATTTCAGCTGAAAAATGCTTAGTTTATGATTTATAGTCACAATTAATGTAATGTCCCCAACAGCGTTTTCAGCCCGAGTGGAGCACATTTTGACTGTTTTTTAAAAACATCATTGTACATTGAAATTTCTGCTTGCGTATGCTTTAGAAGCAAGAATTAAGAGGACTACATTCATTATTTCAGCTGAAAAATGCTTAGTTTTTGATTTATAGTCAACATTAATGAAATGTCCCCAACAGCGTTTTCAGCCGAGTGGAGCACATTTTGACTGTTTTTTTAAAAACATCATTGTACATTGAAATTTCTGCTTGCGTATGCTTTAGAAGCAAGAATTAAGAGGACTACATTCATTATTTCAGCTGAAAAATGCTTAGTTTATGATTTATAGTCAACATTAATGAAATGTTCCAAACAAGCGTTTTCAGCCCGAGTGGAGCACATTTTGACCGTTTTTTTAAAAACATCATTGTACATTGAAATTTCTGTTTGCGTATGCTTTAGAAGCAAGAATTAAGAGGACTACATTCATTATTTCAGCTGAAAAATGCTTAGTTTTTGATTTATAGTCAACATTAATGAAATGTCCCCAACAGCGTTTTCAGCCCGAGTGGAGCACATTTTGACTGTTTTTTTAAAAACATCATTGTACATTGAAATTTCTGCTTGCGTATGCTTTAGAAGCAAGAATTAAGAGGACTACATTCATTATTTCAGCTGAAAAATGCTTAGTTTATGAATTATAGTCAACATTAATGAAATGTTCCAAACAAGCGTTTTCAGCCCGAGTGGAGCACATTTTGACCGTTTTTTTAAAAACATCATTGTACATTGAAATTTCTGCTTGCGTATGCTTTAGAAGCAAGAATTAAGAGGACTACATTCATTATTTCAGCTGAAAAATGCTTAGTTTATGATTTATAGTCAACATTAATGAAATGTTCCAAACAAGCGTTTTCAGCCCGAGTGGAGCACATTTTGACTGTTTTTTTAAAAACATCATTGTACATTGAAATTTCTGCTTGCGTATGCTTTAGAAGCAAGAATTAAGAGGACTACATTCATTATTTCAGCTGAAAAATGCTTAGTTTATGATTTATAGTCAACATTAATGAAATGTTCCAAACAAGCGTTTTCAGCCCGAGTGGAGCACATTTTGACTGTTTTTTTAAAAACATCATTGTACATTGAAATTTCTGCTTGCGTATGCTTTAGAAGCAAGAATTAAGAGGACTACATTCATTATTTCAGCTGAAAAATGCTTAGTTTTTGATTTATAGTCAACATTAATGAAATGTCCCCAACAGCGTTTTCAGCCCGAGTGGAGCACATTTTGACTGTTTTTTTTAAAAACATCATTGTACATTGAAATATCTGCTTGCGTATGCTTTAGAAGCAAGAATTAAGAGGACTACATTCATTATTTCAGCTGAAAAATGCTTAGTTTATGATTTATAGTCAACATTAATGAAATGTCCCCAACAGCGTTTTCAGCCCGAGTGGAGCACATTTTGACTGTTTTTTTAAAAACATCATTGTACATTGAAATTTCTGCTTGCGTATGCTTTAGAAGCAAGAAGTAAGAGGACTACATTCATTATTTCAGCTGAAAAATGCTTAGTTTATGATTTATAGTCAACATTAATGAAATGTTCCAAACAAGCGTTTTCAGCCCGAGTGGAGCACATTTTGACTGTTTTTTTAAAAACATCATTGTACATTGAAATTTCTGCTTGCGTATGCTTTAGAAGCAAGAATTAAGAGGACTACATTCATTATTTCAGCTGAAAAATGCTTAGTTTTTGATTTATAGTCAACATTAATGAAATGTCCCCAACAGCGTTTTCAGCCCGAGTGGAGCACATTTTGACTGTTTTTTTAAAAACATCATTGTACATTGAAATTTCTGCTTGCGTATGCTTTAGAAGCAAGAATTAAGAGGACTACATTCATTATTTCAGCTGAAAAATGCTTAGTTTTTGATTTATAGTCAACATTAATGAAATGTCCCCAACAGCGTTTTCAGCCCGAGTGGAGCACATTTTGACTGTTTTTTTTAAAAACATCATTGTACATTGAAATTTCTGCTTGCGTATGCTTTAGAAGCAAGAATTAAGAGGACTACATTCATTATTTCAGCTGAAAAATGCTTAGTTTATGATTTATAGTCAACATTAATGTAATGTCCCAAACAAGCGTTTTCAGCCCGAGTGGAGCACATTTTGACTGTTTTTTTAAAAACATCATTGTACATTGAAATTTCTGCTTGCGTATGCTTTAGAAGCAAGAATTAAGAGGACTACATTCATTATTTCAGCTGAAAAATGCTTAGTTTATGATTTATAGTCAACATTAATGAAATGTCCCCAACAGCGTTTTCAGCCCGAGTGGAGCACATTTTGACTGTTTTTTTAAAAACATCATTGTACATTGAAATTTCTGCTTGCGTATGCTTTAGAAGCAAGAATTAAGAGGACTACATTCATTATTTCAGCTGAAAAATGCTTAGTTTTTGATTTATAGTCAACATTATTGAAATGTCCCCAACAGCGTTTTCAGCCCGAGTGGAGCACATTTTGACTGTTTTTTTTAAAAACATCATTGTACATTGATTTTTCTGCTTGCGTATGCTTTAGAAGCAAGAATTAAGAGGACTACATTCATTATTTCAGCTGAAAAATGCTTAGTTTATGAATTATAGTCAACATTAATGAAATGTTCCAAACAAGCGTTTTCAGCCCGAGTGGAGCACATTTTGACCGTTTTTTTAAAAACATCATTGTACATTGAAATTTCTGCTTGCGTATGCTTTAGAAGCAAGAATTAAGAGGACTACATTCATTATTTCAGCTGAAAAATGCTTAGTTTATGATTTATAGTCAACATTAATGTAATGTCCCCAACAAGCGTTTTCAGCCCGAGTGGAGCACATTTTGACTGTTTTTTTAAAAACATCATTGTACATTGAAATTTCTGCTTGCGTATGCTTTAGAAGCAAGAATTAAGAGGACTACATTCATTATTTCAGCTGAAAAATGCTTAGTTTTTGATTTATAGTCAACATTAATGAAATGTCCCCAACAGCGTTTTCAGCCCGAGTGGAGCACATTTTGACTGTTTTTTTAAAAACATCATTGTACATTGAAATTTCTGCTTGCGTATGCTTTAGAAGCAAGAATTAAGAGGACTACATTCATTATTTCAGCTGAAAAATGCTTAGTTTATGATTTATAGTCAACATTAATGAAATGTTCCAAACAAGCGTTTTCAACCCGAGTGGAGCACATTTTGACTGTTTTTTTAAAAACATCATTGTACATTGAAATTTCTGCTTGCGTATGCTTTAGAAGCAAGAATTAAGAGGACTACATTCATTATTTCAGCTGAAAAATGCTTAGTTTTTGATTTATAGTCAACATTAATGAAATGTCCCCAACAGCGTTTTCAGCCCGAGTGGAGCACATTTTGACTGTTTTTTTTAAAAACATCATTGTACATTGAAATTTCTGCTTGCGTATGCTTTAGAAGCAAGAATTAAGAGGACTACATTCATTATTTCAGCTGAAAAATGCTTAGTTTATGATTTATAGTCAACATTAATGTAATGTCCCCAACAAGCGTTTTCAGCCCGAGTGGAGCACATTTTGACTGTTTTTTTAAAAACATCATTGTACATTGAAATTTCTGCTTGCGTATGCTTTAGAAGCAAGAATTAAGAGGACTACATTCATTATTTCAGCTGAAAAATGCTTAGTTTATGATTTATAGTCAACATTAATGAAATGTCCCCAACAGCGTTTTCAGCCCGAGTGGAGCACATTTTGACTGTTTTTTTAAAAACATCATTGTACATTGAAATTTCTGCTTGCGTATGCTTTAGAAGCAAGAATTAAGAGGACTACATTCATTATTTCAGCTGAAAAATGCTTAGTTTTTGATTTATAGTCAACATTAATGAAATGTCCCCAACAGCGTTTTCAGCCCGAGTGGAGCACATTTTGACTGTTTTTTTTAAAAACATCATTGTACATTGAAATTTCTGCTTGCGTATGCTTTAGAAGCAAGAATTAAGAGGACTACATTCATTATTTCAGCTGAAAAATGCTTAGTTTATGATTTATAGTCAACATTAATGAAATGTTCCAAACAAGCGTTTTCAGCCCGAGTGGAGCACATTTTGACTGTTTTTTTAAAAACATCATTGTACATTGAAATTTCTGTTTGCGTATGCTTTAGAAGCAAGAATTAATCGGACTACATTCATTATTTCAGCTGAAAAATGCTTAGTTTATGATTTATAGTCACAATTAATGTAATGTCCCCAACAGCGTTTTCAGCCCGAGTGGAGCACATTTTGACTGTTTTTTAAAAACATCATTGTACATTGAAATTTCTGCTTGCGTATGCTTTAGAAGCAAGAATTAAGAGGACTACATTCATTATTTCAGCTGAAAAATGCTTAGTTTTTGATTTATAGTCAACATTAATGAAATGTCCCCAACAGCGTTTTCAGCCGAGTGGAGCACATTTTGACTGTTTTTTTAAAAACATCATTGTACATTGAAATTTCTGCTTGCGTATGCTTTAGAAGCAAGAATTAAGAGGACTACATTCATTATTTCAGCTGAAAAATGCTTAGTTTATGATTTATAGTCAACATTAATGAAATGTTCCAAACAAGCGTTTTCAGCCCGAGTGGAGCACATTTTGACCGTTTTTTTAAAAACATCATTGTACATTGAAATTTCTGTTTGCGTATGCTTTAGAAGCAAGAATTAAGAGGACTACATTCATTATTTCAGCTGAAAAATGCTTAGTTTTTGATTTATAGTCAACATTAATGAAATGTCCCCAACAGCGTTTTCAGCCCGAGTGGAGCACATTTTGACTGTTTTTTTAAAAACATCATTGTACATTGAAATTTCTGCTTGCGTATGCTTTAGAAGCAAGAATTAAGAGGACTACATTCATTATTTCAGCTGAAAAATGCTTAGTTTTTGATTTATAGTCAACATTAATGAAATGTCCCCAACAGCGTTTTCAGCCCGAGTGGAGCACATTTTGACTGTTTTTTTAAAAACATCATTGTACATTGAAATTTCTGCTTGCGTAGGCTTTAGAAGCAAGAATTAAGAGGACTACATTCATTTTTTCAGCTGAAAAATGCTTAGTTTATGATTTATAGTCAACATTAATGAAATGTCCCCAACAGCGTTTTCAGCCCGAGTGGAGCACATTTTGACTGTTTTTTTAAAAACATCATTGTACATTGAAATTTCTGCTTGCGTATGCTTTAGAAGCAAGAAGTAAGAGGACTACATTCATTATTTCAGCTGAAAAATGCTTAGTTTATGATTTATAGTCAACATTAATGAAATGTTCCAAACAAGCGTTTTCAGCCCGAGTGGAGCACATTTTGACTGTTTTTTTAAAAACATCATTGTACATTGAAATTTCTGCTTGCGTATGCTTTAGAAGCAAGAATTAAGAGGACTACATTCATTATTTCAGCTGAAAAATGCTTAGTTTTTGATTTATAGTCAACATTAATGAAATGTCCCCAACAGCGTTTTCAGCCCGAGTGGAGCACATTTTGACTGTTTTTTTAAAAACATCATTGTACATTGAAATTTCTGCTTGCGTATGCTTTAGAAGCAAGAATTAAGAGGACTACATTCATTATTTCAGCTGAAAAATGCTTAGTTTTTGATTTATAGTCAACATTAATGAAATGTCCCCAACAGCGTTTTCAGCCCGAGTGGAGCACATTTTGACTGTTTTTTTAAAAACATCATTGTACATTGAAATTTCTGCTTGCGTATGCTTTAGAAGCAAGAATTAAGAGGACTACATTCATTATTTCAGCTGAAAAATGCTTAGTTTATGATTTATAGTCAACATTAATGAAATGTCCCCAACAGCGTTTTCAGCCCGAGTGGAGCACATTTTGACTGTTTTTTTAAAAACATCATTGTACATTGAAATTTCTGCTTGCGTATGCTTTAGAAGCAAGAATTAAGAGGACTACATTCATTTTTTCAGCTGAAAAATGCTTAGTTTTTGATTTATAGTCAACATTAATGAAATGTCCCCAACAGCGTATTCAGCCCGAGTGGAGCACATTTTGACTGTTTTTTTAAAAAACATCATTGTACATTGAAATTTCTGCTTGCGTATGCTTTAGAAGCAAGAATTAAGAGGACTACATTCATTATTTCAGCTGAAAAATGCTTAGTTTATGAATTATAGTCAACATTAATGAAATGTTCCAAACAAGCGTTTTCAGCCCGAGTGGAGCACATTTTGACTGTTTTTTTAAAAACATCATTGTACATTGAAATTTCTGCTTGCATATGCTTTAGAAGCAAGAATTAAGAGGACTACATTCATTATTTCAGCTGAAAAATGCTTAGTTTATGATTTATAGTCAACATTAATGAAATGTTCCAAACAAGCGTTTTCAGCCCGAGTGGAGCACATTTTGACCGTTTTTTTAAAAACATCATTGTACATTGAAATTTCTGCTTGCGTATGCTTTAGAAGCAAGAATTAAGAGGACTACATTCATTATTTCAGCTGAAAAATGCTTAGTTTATGAATTATAGTCAACATTAATGTAATTTCCCAAACAAGCGTTTTCAGCCCGAGTGGAGCACATTTTGACTGTTTTTTTAAAAACATCATTGTACATTGAAATTTCTGCTTGCGTATGCTTTAGAAGCAAGAATTAAGAGGACTACATTCATTATTTCAGCTGAAAAATGCTTAGTTTTTGATTTATAGTCAACATTAATGAAATGTCCCCAACAGCGTTTTCAGCCCGAGTGGAGCACATTTTGACTGTTTTTTTAAAAACATCATTGTACATTGAAATTTCTGCTTGCGTATGCTTTAGAAGCAAGAATTAAGAGGACTACATTCATTATTTCAGCTGAAAAATGCTTAGTTTATGATTTATAGTCAACATTAATGAAATGTCCCCAACAGCGTTTTCAGCCCGAGGGGAGCACATTTTGACTGTTTTTTTAAAAACATCATTGTACATTGAAATTTCTGCTTGCGTATGCTTTAGAAGCAAGAATTAAGAGGACTACATTCATTTTTTCAGCTGAAAAATGCTTAGTTTTTGATTTATAGTCAACATTAATGAAATGTCCCCAACAGCGTTTTCAGCCCGAGTGGAGCACATTTTGACTGTTTTTTTTAAAAACATCATTGTACATTGAAATTTCTGCTTGCGTATGCTTTAGAAGCAAGAATTAAGAGGACTACATTTATTATTTCAGCTGAAAAATGCTTAGTTTTTGATTTATAGTCAACATTAATGAAATGTCCCCAACAGCGTTTTCAGCCCGAGTGGAGCACATTTTGACTGTTTTTTTAAAAACATCATTGTACATTGAAATTTCTGCTTGCGTATGCTTTAGAATTAAGAATTAAGAGGACTACATTCATTATTTCAGCTGAAAAATGCTTAGTTTTTGATTTATAGTCAACATTAATGAAATGTCCCCAACAGCGTTTTCAGCCCGAGTGGAGCACATTTTGACTGTTTTTTTAAAAACATCATTGTACATTGAAATTTCTGTTTGCGTATGCTTTAGAAGCAAGAATTAAGAGGACTACATTCATTATTTCAGCTGAAAAATGCTTAGTTTATGATTTATAGTCAACATTAATGTAATGTCCCAAACAAGCGTTTTCAGCCCGAGTGGAGCACATTTTGACTGTTTTTTTAAAAACATCATTGTACATTGAAATTTCTGCTTGCGTATGCTTTAGAAGCAAGAATTAAGAGGACTACATTCATTATTTCAGCTGAAAAATGCTTAGTTTTTGATTTATAGTCAACATTAATGAAATGTCCCCAACAGCCTTTTCAGCCCGAGTGGAGCACATTTTGACTGTTTTTTTTAAAAACATCATTGTACATTGAAATATCTGCTTGCGTATGCTTTAGAAGCAAGAATTAAGAGGACTACATTCATTATTTCAGCTGAAAAATGCTTAGTTTATGATTTATAGTCAACATTAATGAAATGTCCCCAACAGCGTTTTCAGCCCGAGTGGAGCACATTTTGACTGTTTTTTTAAAAACATCATTGTACATTGAAATTTCTGCTTGCGTATGCTTTAGAAGCAAGAATTAAGAGGACTACATTCATTATTTCAGCTGAAAAATGCTTAGTTTTTGATTTATAGTCAACATTAATGAAATGTCCCCAACAGCGTTTTCAGCCCGAGTGGAGCACATTTTGACTGTTTTTTTAAAAACATCATTGTACATTGAAATTTCTGCTTGCGTATGCTTTAGAAGCAAGAATTAAGAGGACTACATTCATTTTTTCAGCTGAAAAATGCTTAGTTTTTGATTTATAGTCAACATTAATGAAATGTCCCCAACAGCGTATTCAGCCCGAGTGGAGCACATTTTGACTGTTTTTTTAAAAAACATCATTGTACATTGAAATTTCTGCTTGCGTATGCTTTAGAAGCAAGAATTAAGAGGACTACATTCATTATTTCAGCTGAAAAATGCTTAGTTTATGAATTATAGTCAACATTAATGAAATGTTCCAAACAAGCGTTTTCAGCCCGAGTGGAGCACATTTTGACTGTTTTTTTAAAAACATCATTGTACATTGAAATTTCTGCTTGCATATGCTTTAGAAGCAAGAATTAAGAGGACTACATTCATTATTTCAGCTGAAAAATGCTTAGTTTATGATTTATAGTCAACATTAATGAAATGTTCCAGACAAGCGTTTTCAGCCCGAGTGGAGCACATTTTGACCGTTTTTTTAAAAACATCATTGTACATTGAAATTTCTGCTTGCGTATGCTTTAGAAGCAAGAATTAAGAGGACTACATTCATTATTTCAGCTGAAAAATGCTTAGTTTATGAATTATAGTCAACATTAATGTAATGTCCCAAACAAGCGTTTTCAGCCCGAGTGGAGCACATTTTGACTGTTTTTTTAAAAACATCATTGTACATTGAAATTTCTGTTTGCGTATGCTTTAGAAGCAAGAATTAAGAGGACTACATTCATTATTTCAGCTGAAAAATGCTTAGTTTATGATTTATAGTCAACATTAATGAAATGTCCCCAACAGCGTTTTCAGCCCGAGTGGAGCACATTTTGACTGTTTTTTTAAAAACATCATTGTACATTGAAATTTCTGCTTGCGTATGCTTTAGAAGCAAGAATTAAGAGGACTACATTCATTATTTCAGCTGAAAAATGCTTAGTTTATGATTTATAGTCAACATTAATGAAATGTCCCCAACAGCGTTTTCAGCCCGAGTGGAGCACATTTTGACTGTTTTTTTAAAAACATCATTGTACATTGAAATTTCTGCTTGCGTATGCTTTAGAAGCAAGAATTAAGAGGACTACATTCATTTTTTCAGCTGAAAAATGCTTAGTTTTTGATTTATAGTCAACATTAATGAAATGTCCCCAACAGCGTTTTCAGCCCGAGTGGAGCACATTTTGACTGTTTTTTTTAAAAACATCATTGTACATTGAAATTTCTGCTTGCGTATGCTTTAGAAGCAAGAATTAAGAGGACTACATTCATTATTTCAGCTGAAAAATGCTTAGTTTATGAATTATAGTCAACATTAATTAAATGTTCCAAACAAGCGTTTTCAGCCCGAGTGGAGCACATTTTGACTGTTTTTTTAAAAACATCATTGTACATTGAAATTTCTGCTTGCATATGCTTTAGAAGCAAGAATTAAGAGGACTACATTCATTATTTCAGCTGAAAAATGCTTAGTTTATGATTTATAGTCAACATTAATGAAATGTTCCAAACAAGCGTTTTCAGCCCGAGTGGAGCACATTTTGACCGTTTTTTTAAAAACATCATTGTACATTGAAATTTCTGCTTGCGTATGCTTTAGAAGCAAGAATTAAGAGGACTACATTCATTATTTCAGCTGAAAAATGCTTAGTTTTTGATTTATAGTCAACATTAATGAAATGTCC